>NC_142807.1:5200746-5501541 GCF_049724085.1 Artemia sp. Qi Xiang Cuo
CCCACCGAAAGATATCGCGTCCTTTTGAATCTGAGAATTACGACTCACTGAGCCATTCAAATGCCGTCCTAGTTTGTATATATATCACACCCCCCAGAAAAACAGCCTACGGAAAAACACCCCGAGGTACATTATCCCGGAGACATGACATGGAACAATTCCCCCGCCCCCCCCGTAGGTTCGGGTTAAAATGATATTCAATTTTCGCATAATAAATCCATGTTTCTTTTTCTTAAACTCACTCCCCTTACTTTTCACGCGAAGAAACAGTTTGTTTTCACCTTACAATGGAGGTGTTAGACTTGAGGCATTGTCAAACCCCCCCCCCTTTCACCAATGTCCTAAAAATATTGTTAGGCATTAATTTTGGAAATAACTCATTTCCATGCTTCCATACCACATAGAATTACGCAAAGCCTGTAAGCATACATGTTTAATTAACAATAATCTCTTTTTTCACACGAAACTACCCTTCTCAGAGAAACCTTTGGTTAAGCCGCTATCCAAATTTTTGTATATTTATCAAAGCCGGATGTACTTTAAAGGGGTGTTAGTAATTATCAGATAATTAAATCGTTGCGAGAAATCTGTAAGTCAAGCCATAGCAGACTGTATATTAAGGGAATGACAGAAAGTTGACAATTGCTTTTAGATAAGATACGGAATTTATCAAAAACAGAATTAAGGTCGTAAACAGAGGGGGAAGGACGGAGGGGGTTTACGTAACGACCGGGGATGGCATTTGGGGGTCTGGGTGGGCCTTTGGGGCGCCGGTGGCCCTTTGGGAGCGGGGGGGGCCTTTGAGTGTCCGGGGGGACAGTTGGGAGCCTGGGGGACATTTGGGGCCTGGGGATGGCGTTTGGGGTTCTGGGTGGGCCTTTGGGGGCGCCGGTGTCCCTTTGGGAGCTTGGGGGGCTTTGAGGACCGGGGGCTTCCTTCGGGGTTGGGGTAGGAGGATTGGAACCCTTTGGGGTTGGGTTAGTGGACCTCACAACACTATTCAAATGAAACTTGTGTATTATAACGACCACAGAGTTTCACCATTAAATTCTCTTCTAAAATCTCTTCAAAAATCTTCTTTTAAAATGTCTCTATCTGTTTCGCCGAAATAGTTCCATAACCTGTCTAATACGGTTTCGCCCAAATAATCCCTAAACTTACATTCAGCGTGTTCCGGTGTTATTGGTATCTCTGTGCTAACGCATTTCAAATTAATAAGAAACCTTTTCGCGCGCTAAAACAATTCATCGCTAAGATGTTTCTTGCATAATTGTTTCCATGGCCTTTGGTTATTAATATCCTTTGGAGTTCAACCAGTAGAACTGTTCCCGAGGAAAAGACATTAATGATTTGGATCTATTCCTGGAGAAATGTTTCTAGGCGAAAATTTTTAAAGTCTGACAGATGATGTCATTGATTGATTGATCTGTCAAGAAAAGGGGGAAATTAATTTGTTGTTTCTAAGGGGAATTATTGATTCACGATAGGTGAATTGAGGTCGACAGCACAGGTGTTCTGACTCGTGACAGCACCACGTGGTTTATGGTTTTCTCAGTGAGAAAGTTCCTGTTTTTTCAAATTCTCACTGACAAAAACCATAAAAACATACAAAAATGTGAGAAAGTTCCTGTTTTTCAAATTCTCACTGACAAAAACCATAAAAACAGACATAAATGTGACAAACTTTCTGTTTTTTCAAATTCTATAATTTGAAACAAAAACCATAAATCTAGGACAAAAACCATAAATCATCCATAACCATCCATGAAAACAACCATAAATGTGACAAAATTCATGGTTTTTCAAGTGAGAAAATTCCTGTTTTTTCATTCTCACTGAGAAAACCATAAACCACGTGGTCATGTTCGGACCTCATGACCCCTCTCTACTGCCATATCAAACATATGACCAGTAGAAATAAGTCGTATAATAATTCAAGCTCAAAACGACAAGAAATTACTATGAAGGAACAAATGAAACCCAAAACGAAAAGGGATTAAAACAAATGATTTTATCAAACATAAAGATAGCAGATACGGATATGAAAGATGAATGTATAAGTCTTAAAACTAGTAAAAATTAAATTGAATGTTCAAATGAACAAAAAACGAGAAAAAATTAAAAATTAAAAAATACACATATAAATATTAAAAACATAAGAAAAAAAGGACAAAAATGTTCCTCCATTTAAGTTTTTAGGCCAAAGTTTGTAAGTTTTCTTGTGGAAGGTCCTCCATGGCAATACCTTGGGACTTGCTTACGTGAGTTTGTTTTACATTCCAAGCCCATAGCTCATCGTGGCGCTCGAGACCCAGTGACATGTTCAGTTCCAGGATATTTTGTCCTCAGTCAATGACTCAATATTGAACAACCGTTTTCGATTTCAACGTAGTTCATATTTCCTTGAACTGCCAGGCGGCTCGAGGTCGAAATTGATGGTAGATAGCCAGGTTTCCTGTGACCGTCGGCTCGTTTCTTCCATGACGGCAACGTGACACATTTCGGGAACTGTTTGAATATCTCATCGTCAGGACATCGTAGTAGCTGACCGACTTAATGTAGGCGTCAATATTGGACAGTGTTTGATGCGGGGGGCTAGTTTCCAGTTCTACTTCGGATGGTGTCATTACTTGCTTTTTGGGATTGCCTAGCCTTCCTTTGCCTAACCAATACCTGAAAAGCACAGTATATAAATTATAGGCAGTATGATCTTTCCTTATCTCACCCATTATAAAACCCGCACCGAGGTGCGAGTGCTCCATAGAACGTAGAAACATAAGCGACATTAGATCTTTTCACGGGTAGACAAGTCAGATCTCTCTTGAACGAGAAGCTTGGCTTCAACTTTGGAACACTAAATTTTGAAGAAACTAATTTTAAATTAATATATTTCATTACATATATAAAAATCGGTAATTAGTAGTGCAATGTTATTATTAGATGTTTTTAGGAATTAAAAGTAGGTTTCAAAGGCATTTTAAGAAAGCTTCTGCCAAAATACGCGTTCCAGGGTAATTGGCCGCTGATGGCAGATCAAATGAGAGGAGCTGTTTGTTCGCACCGAGATGAAGAGCCAGAAATTATCTGCGGTAAACTTACTGCTATATCTTTATACTGTGCTGAAAAGAAAGTTTTACTGATCATTGTGCTCTATGAAAATAGCGAGTGCTGTGTAAAGACACCAGATGGCCAAACTCGTTTCTTCCGCATTCTGTCAGGAGTTAAGTAAGGTTGCATCTTGTCAACGCTACTTTTCGTAATCGGCATTAAATTACGTACAGTGAAGTAAAAGCACAGACGGAATCCAGCTGAATCCAGAAATACGCCTCAGCGATGTAGAATTCGCTGATGACATGGCCGTCCTGGAATCATGCAAGCAAATACTCCAAGAACTCCTTGACAAAGTGACGGAGAGAGGTGGCCAGGTCGGCCTGAAAATAAATAATGAAAAAAACAAAATGCATGGCTACCACAGATTCATCCCTGAGCATCACTTGCAGAGAACAGCACATAGAACAAGTCATCCATTTCAAATATTAATTAAAAAAAACTTTTTCCACAAAATAAGCTTTTCAAAGAAAAGTAAAGAACTCCATTAAACAAAAAATGAGCAAAAATAGAATCTAATAATCTACCAAGCTCGAAACTACCACAAATCAGCATCGTTAAATAAATAAAACCCAAAACGAACAGAAATTAAAATAAATAACCGTGTCAAACTCAAAACGAGCAGAAATTAACATAAGTTGGGCGCAAAACCACTATGCCTTCCCAAGGCCAGAACAAAATTTGCACTTTACTGAAAAAATACAAATGAATGTGCATTGTCAGTTTAATATACAAATACTGATATTTAGTAATCAAAATGTTAAAAATTATTTGATTTATTAAAGTTATTAAAATAAAAACATTTATATTTTTTTCAGTAAAGTGCAAATTTTGTTCTGGCCTTACAAATTTAGTTTCGAGCTTGGTAGATTGTTTGATTTGATTTTTGGTCAATTTTTGTTCAATGAAGCTGTTTACTTTTCTTTGAAAAACTTATTTTATGGAAAAAGTTTTTTTAACTAATATCTGGTTGTTTTATATTTGCATAGTCTTTTAAGGGAAAGAGAAAATAATACTTTAAATCTTTTCGTTTTTTAAGACCTTATAGTTTGGCCTGCTATTTGTATGCTGGAGAAAAATTTTCAGCAATTTTTAACAACATACACCATTTTAAAAATCTGGACACAAATAGTACTGTAATTTCTGTACTGTAATTTAACTTAGTTTCATACCTCCTCTAGTTGACCTGAAATGGAAAACGTGATACCATTCGCAAAAAAATCTTTTTACTTTCTTTGATAGCTTTGATACACTTACACTATTTTGATTTGGTTAAATGTTAAGAGCAGAAGTAGCCTCGAAAGTTTAAACATAATACCCTCAGTCGTTCTTGGGATTTTGCTGAGATGCCTTATTGGGAATTAGCATTATCACAGTGCATTTTGATTTAATCTTAAGGCAACATTTAGTTTTTAAACATAATGGGCGAATGAGTGGTTTGGCGTGGAAGGGGGGTTAGTTACCCTCCAATCACTTCCGACTATTTAAAAGGGCATCAGCTCTTTCTATTTTCAATCGAAGGAACCCCTTTCGAAGTTCCAACGACAACTCCTTCGATAAGAAGTGCCCTGGTCTAAACAAAAACAACTACAAAAAATATTACTAATCGCTTTCGACTATTAAAAAGGGCACTATCCCTTTGAATTTCAAATCGAATGAGCCCTTTTCTAAAGTTTCTACGACAACGTCTTCTATAAAAACCTTCTATTCCCCCGGGGCATAACTTAAAACCCTTGTCCTGAGGGTTGTGGTGGAGTATCCTCCTCAAAAACATATGTTCTATCTGTAAATCAACTACGCTGAACGAAATGGCTATATCAAGATTTTTATTGGATGTGTTTGGGGGAATGATGGGCGTGGGGGGGACTAGTTGCCCCCAAATCACTTTCGACAATTGAAAAGGGCACTAGCCCTTTGAATTTCCAGTCGAATGAGC
Organism: Artemia sp. Qi Xiang Cuo; assembly: GCF_049724085.1. Classification (NCBI taxonomy): domain Eukaryota; kingdom Metazoa; phylum Arthropoda; class Branchiopoda; order Anostraca; family Artemiidae; genus Artemia; species Artemia sp. Qi Xiang Cuo. The sequence goes on from NC_142807.1 coordinate 5,205,791, forward strand.
TTTTTTTGAAGCTTCTACGACAACGCCTTCCATAAAAACATTATATGCCCCCTGGGCATAACTTAAAACCCTGGGCATAACTTAAAAGGGCACTAGCCCTTTGGATTTCCAATCGAAAGAACTTTTTTTGAAGTTTCTACGACAACGCCTTCTATAAAAACATTATATGCCCCCTGGGCATAACTTAAAACCCTTGCCCTGAGGGTTGTGGGGGAATATCCTTCTCAAAAATATATTTTCTATTTGGAAATCAACTAGCCTACGCTAAACAAAATGGCTATCTCAAATTTTTTAATGAACTTTTTTTGAAGTCTCTATGACAACACCTTCTATAAAAACCTTATATACCCCAGGACATAACTCAAAACCCTTGCCCTGAGGGTTGTGGGGGAGTGTCCTCCTCAAAAACATATTTTCTATCTAGAAATCAACTACGCTGAACAAAATGGCTTTCTAAAAATTTTGATTGGATGTATTTGGGGGAATGGTGGGCAGGGGGGGGGGGCTAGTTGCCCTTCAATAACTTTCGACTTTAAAAAGGGCAGAAGCCCTTTGAATTTCCAATCGAATGAGCCTGTTTTGAAGTTTCTACGACAACGCCTTCTATAAAAACCTTATATACCCCAGGACATAACTTAAAACCCTTGCCCTGAGGGTTTTGGGGGAGTGTCATCCTCAAAAACACATTTTCTATCTGGCCATCAACTACGCTGAACAAAATGGCTATCTCAAAATTTTGATTGAATGTATTTGGGGGAATGATGGGCGTGGGGGGGCAAGTTGCCCTCCAGTCACATTTGACTATTAAAAAGGGCACTAGCCAGTCCAATTTCCAATCCAATAAGCCCTTTTCGAAGTTTCTACGACAACTCCTTCGATACGAAGTACCCGGGTATGGAGAAAAAAAAATAAAACCAAAAATACATTGTGCCCACATCGTTCTTTTCTGAGGCAGCGCTAGCGCGCTGCCTATGACTTGGAAAATTTAATAGAAAGCACCGGATCGACCACAAAAAAAGTGCTCACAAGAATCGGCCAAGCCAATGGGGCCTTCAATAGATTACGGAAAGTTTGGCGGTCCCAAAGCTTCTCTTAATGGCTAAAGCTACGACTCTTCAACAGCAATGCTATGCCAGTGCAGCTTTACGCAGCCAAAACCTGGTACCTGAACCAGGAACAAGAGAGAAGAATACGTGCTTTCGAAAACGCATGTCTTAGAATAATTCTCAACGTCCGTTGGCAGCAGAGAATAACAAACCAATCCATCCGCGAAAGGACTGGCCAGCCTGTTGCGACATATGTCATAAGAGTCCACCGATGGAGATACCTTGTCCATGTACTACATATGGACATCTCCGAATACCAAATGCAGCGCTCCATGGGTAGCCATCGGGTCCACGCCGTAGTGGCAGACCCAGTAACACCCTGCGTCGAACGTACAAGACAGATCTCCGTAACCTGCACGCATCAACCCAACCTCAGTGGGAGGACACCTGCGGGAACATCGGCGGCTACTTCCTGAGGCCCTTGGTGTCTCTAGAGGCACAGGTGGATCTAAGGTCTGAGATAACCTTCGAAATACACCAAAGGCATTTAATGTAGAAGACATCGAGATCCTGAACCCCTGACGCTTACAGCGGCCAGGTCTCGCAGCCGTAGCAGTGATGACACCCCATTACGTGGGATGTTCATATTCTGCACATATGCGAATATTTTCCAGATATATGAAAAAATTACAAATAAAACCAATTAGCTCCGTTCTTATGAGCTATAATAAAACTAAAACCTGTATTAATCTGGCACGACTAAAGACCACAAATGGTACCGGACCAATGTCTACTGTAATAAAAAAAAACATTGAAATTCCTTATACGTATATTTTTCAAGCGTTAGTGCTTTACAAAAAAAAGGTTCAATAAACAAACATCTCTGATATATTAATAACCCTCTAAGTGAACTGTAAAATTAAAAGGTACCACTGTGGTGACGGTAATCTGAACTGTAAAATTTAATCTCATATCAAGTTTTCACACAGAATGATGATAATTATGATTTACAAGTTTGACGAGCAATTTTCCAAATGAGCCAGTCAAGCTAAAATAAGGAACAAAAGAAAAGGGAAAAGGAAAAGGTAGGTCATGCTGATGACGGTCCCTGTGTATTTGATCGAAATGTCCAAAATTTTTGTCATTGTTTTTCATTGTCTAATAAAAGGATTTATCCCTGTTCGAACTGTTATTTGCACGTAGGGGAAAAAAGATAAACGAGTAAATATAAAAGATAAATAAAATTAAATGTATTTGACTTAAAAGCATAGGATCTAGTGGCCCCTCCAACCCCCCCACCTTATCATCAAAATTTTTTTTAGTACAGAGGTGCAGCGTCATAGCAACAAGAGGAGCAACAGCCTATGATAGCAACAGCAACCGCATTTTCGTAGAAAAAGCAACCGTCTTTGTTGTTGCATGACATTTCTCGTTCTTCTTTTGTATAATCTGTTGATAACTTTATATAATACTAAAATAGGATAACTTTGATAACTAAAATAGGGTAATTGAATGTACTTTATGGTAAAATGTACGCCTACTTTTTGTCACTATTTTAACCCATTTTTTGGGGGTTATTCTTTTTTATTTATCTAAAAATGAGAACTCATATTTCAACTAAGTTGAACCTAGATGTTACCTGTTTTGTCCTCGAGAATAAACTGTGCCTTGTGTTATACTTTATCTTACCGATTAAAAAGTAACCCCTAACTGCAATTATTAACAACCAGGTGAATGGACTTCCAACTTTTGGGTACCAGGTGATATGATTTTGCTTGAACGACCAGGTGAAGATTCCAAGATACGAGCTTACTAGATACAAGGTAGAAATACGGTTTTCAATCAGGACTACGAAATTTTGCTCGCATTATCCCTGATTTTTTAGCTGATTAATCTGCTAAGATCTTTGACAGATCATCTTGTGACAGAAGATGATTTAAAAAAAAAAAAATCCAAGGACCCTATTAGGCCATTTTTCAGAAAATCGAAGCTCATTCTGGTCTAATCAGAGGTCAAAGGGCTTGTAAAAAAAGGATTGGTCAAAGACTATTGAATGTGAGAAAACTCTCTTTTCTGTTTCCTTTTTTGAAAAAATATTATGTTTAAAGTACTTAGGAGAATGAAAACAAAATCTGATTTTGGAATTGACTAATTAAAAACTTGGAAAATTCAATATTTAATGGAAAAGATACCCATATGTATATACTGTATGTGGTTTTTCGGATGAAACGGGTGTCAAATGAAAAAAAAACGGATGTTAGTGAAAAATCAGCAAAAGAAGGTAAAAATATAATAGACCAAACAGCTTAAGAAGGTATACCTTTCCTTTGAAAGTGCAATTGTCATTGGAAATACATCGATCATTAATGTTTGCGTTTTTAAAGACGAAAATTATTGTCATAATTAACTAATTGGTTTGCTTGTTTGTGTTTACGATTTAATATTGTATCTGTAATTTTTAGCTGTATTAGTAGGCTGTTAATTGTATTTCTATGTTTCTTTAATGTTTTTTTGTATATTCTTTTGTTACCATGCGGGGTTTTTCGTGTCAAGTATACTATACTATACTTTTGTAATACTGACGAAAATATAGCTCTATCTTAAAAATTGATAATTTTGAAACAACCCAAATAAAAAGATGAGAAACTCACAGTTTTTGGGGTATGAATAAACCTAAGATGGCTCCCCGGGTCAAAAAATATTTTTATTTTCACGTCCTTGGTACTTTGAGCAATTTTGACTGAGATCCCAAAACTGTAAAGAAAAAAAAACAAGCAAAACTAAATCAAAACTCTAAACAAAACTCTAAATAAACAGAATTGCGAAAACCTGAGCAGAATGATGGAAGATCAGGGAAGTTTTTTGGCAGCGAATAATAGACCTATTGATGTTTCTGGATACCATCTTGTGTTTTGGTCGAATTGAGATACAAGATTTTGATGGTTTTGCCAATTTACTGTTGTCAAGTTTTATTTTCTAGATTGAGTTGGGTATTTTTAATCAGGTCCAAGTATGCTCAAAGCTAATAATCATTGATTCTTCGAAGCCCTTTATGGGTTGTCAAGGTTCAATCGAACCGTATTTATAGAGTAGCTCTATTCCCCTCCCTGCTTTAAATAAATAGCATCTTCAATGCCGTTCTTAGCTACAGATGCATTGTCTACTGTGAATCCATTTAGGTGTAGTAACGAACTCCGAGAACCAAACGCTAAAATTATATCTTGCAAAGCAAGTGAAGATACGGCATTTTGATAACATTGAGAAAAATAAACCATCAATAACAGCTATATATTCATAGAAAGCGAATGAGAAATAAGGAATCTAAAACAAAACACGCGCAAAGTAAGTCAAAGGTGAACATCTGTACCTTTCACATTACGCCTCGCCTTACTTTAGATGTGCAGAGTAAGGCAAAGCAAAATGAACACCTGTACTTTTCACTCTGGCCTACCAAAACCCTTTAGAGGTTTCAGATCACATACCACCATTTAAAATAAATATAATACAAAACTTTTATCGAAGTATAACTTAAGCGAGCAGGGGTCACTAACATCTCTATTTATAATTACTAGGCTACTATTAAGTTCGAAAAATAGGGTATTTCTCTGATTTTTAAATAGGAGAGGGGGTATCTTGATCTAAGGTTTTAATAATGTCGAATTTGTTCTTCACTATATATATATATATATATATATATATATATATATATATATATATATATATATATATATATATATATATATATATATATATATATATATATATATATATATATATATATATATATTATGTATAAACTACGAAGCAATAACTTTTGTTCATTTTAAGTTTAAACCTTGCTCTTTACTTTCACCAGAAAGTTTACTTTTTAATTGTACAAACAAGTTACTATCGGCTAAGTCATTTACTAAATGGATCGAAACTAGAGATCGGAATCGGAACTATGGAATAGGTTTTTCAATTTCGTCTGATATGTAGAAAGACGGATGAGAATACATTCTATTTCACAGAAAATGGTCATTTTTGCCATAGATAGCCAAAGCCATTTATTTGTCCCCCATCACATAGCAAAATTCTATCTCGTTTCTATTTGAGCTACTCTAGCTACTAGTACCCAGGAGACTTAGACATCTGATTATATCTCACAAAAACCAACATATTTTCAGTAAAACCAATTCCTGTAAATCATTTTCTTTCTCTATTTGATATTTGAATGCGAGGATTGTTATCTCTTTCGTTTTTATATTTTCTTCAATTTCGGAATGTTTTCAAGAGTCTTGGATAGGGGGAAATTCTATAGCAAATCTATGTGTCCACTCAATGTTTGGACGCTTAGTGAATATCAAATATCTATTTTGATGAGGGGCTACTAGGCTAAATTGCGGAAAATATTAGAAGGATAAACTGTAATTGTAACTACTAAATAAAAAAAGATGCAACTATATCATGGGACCTAATTCACCAAGGGATGGCTGCGGGAAGGATGGGGCTCAATTGCTCTCTCCCCTAGAATTTGAATGTATCTTATTTTTTTATTTTCATTGACAACATTGAAAAAACAAAACTGCCCTCGGGTGAATTGTCTTGCTCCCCTGCTCCCTAGCACCCCAAATATCCTGAATTTTCTCCAATTTCTTTGCACTTCTTATCAAGTTATGAAATAAATTCGGTTATTCAACACCCTCTCCCCACCAAAAAAAAATGTCTGTCTGACAACCAGCAATATAAAGTTGAAAAAAAAACAAGTTAAAAGAAAACAATGTTTAGTTGAGGAAAAGGAAATAGCTGAGGAGAAAAGAAATTATTGTTCGAATAAGGAATCCTTTTGCATTAAGACTTAAGGTGATAGCACACTTAAACAGATTATTTGTATTCGGAGACAGTTCCAGCCGTTCTTTGAGGAAGGGGTTAAAATTAAAAAGCCAAAGGTTTTCTTAAATGTTGGACCAAGACTACAGAAAGAATTATTTTTCCTTAATTTTTCAAAAGTATCCTCTTTTTTGTTTCAGATAAGAAAATAATTAAGAACTGCAAGATTTTTCTGAGCAATGTGGTATACAATATTTCAGGCTGCTTTATTTTAGGAGTACTTAGATGCTTTGAATTTTTGTGGCAATAACAACCATTTCCTCATCCTTTTAGTGAATGAAAACTTTTTTGTCATCAGAATAAATATTGTTAAATTTGAACCTTACCTTAGACCTTAGGTCCTCCTGTACCCTCAGAAGCTAACACCGAAACAGTGAAGACCTTACATCATCTCTTTGTGAGCAGCGGTGTAGATATTTCTCATTCTGGGATTACGCCTGTGCAGATGACACGTGTATACCGCTTTTATATTCTTTTAAGCATTCTTCGGAGGGATGTCAATTACTCCTAAACTATAATGGTTCGCAAATATGGGTTTTTCAGTGTTTATAGTTTACATACAATTCTTTTTTGACTTACGACTATTGGTTTCATACGGTCGCATCTAATAAAAAGAAGAAAGAAAAAAAGGACACGCATCCATGCCAGAAAAAATATGATTTTTTTTGTAGTTAGCAGGATCGGAATTCATTAAAGGAAATTTTGCCCTCCCAAAATTGGATGGTGTAATTTTCATCGAGCGTGGATCACTTTTGGAGGGTGTTCCACCTAATTCTGAAATTGTGGAAATTTACTTACAATAGTAACTTTGATTGGTATGGTATAATAAAACTTAATTAATTTTACACATTTGAAACTAGCATGGAATAGATATTTTTTAAGCAAAGATAGTTTCCAAAATCTTGTTTTTTAGAGGTTTGGTTTACTATTGACAATAGTCGCTCTTTACCTACAGTTCATTACCACGAAATGTTTGAAAAGGTAAACTTTCTTTAAATTAGAATCAACGTTGCGAACCATGAAAGATTTTGTAAATGTTAGTCATTTTGAAGAATGTTATATTTTCGCAAATTCAGATTTTCAAAGTGTACTTACAGGAGAGATGAAAATCCCCCTCGACTTCTGGAATAGGGATCATATACCACCCCGATTGAATTCTCATGTCTCCATTATTTCATGTCAATAAATCTGGCCACGGGGATAGAATGAAACAAAGATGAAAATGTGATCTCTATATAAATCTAAGCTGACGTGCAAGCAAAGCTAAATAGATAGTTTATAGCAATGGACCAGTATTGGTCTGTATTTTTCCTTAGCTAAATAAGGAAAAGTCGAAAGCAATTAGCTTCTAGAAGTAATCTTATTATTTAGGTATCTAATTCAAAAGATTCCATTTAATGCCGTATTACGCCAGAAAACAATTTTTTGGTCAAAAAGGGTCAAACTGGCGTCGGACAAAATCTTAATATGCCCAATTACTACAAAATTGTTGAAAAATTCTCTGACTTTCAAAATTTAGCAAACCACTGCAGCGCGGCAGCACTTCGTGTCCTTATACTGAAATCTATGAAAAAATGAAAATGTTTAATATAGTATGACTTGAAGATTTTACTTGAAGTGCTCGTTATTGATTTTTGTACTAAAAGGACCCAGGGAGGGAGGAATCCAGCCTTCTATTTTTCTAAGTTTTAATAGCTCTTTAATTGTGCAGAAATACTTTGAATTTTTAGTAATAGTTATGCAACCAATAACAATGGTGGACGAAAGGGTAAATCATCAAAATTAAGTTTAAAGGCAATGTTGAATAAAGCCTAAATGTTGAATTAATTAAGTCTAAAAGTAATGCTGAATTGAGTCTAAAGGCAATTTTGAATTGAAAAATATGCTTCAGATGGAACAGTAACTATTTTTAGCGGTAAGACTAACGATTAAAAGGTCAACACCTTTTCCAACTAAAAAAAAAATAAATAAAAAAAAAACGCAGAAACACAATAAATTGTCATTTTCTGTATATGGAAGGGGCTGTCCCTTCCTCAACGCCTCGCTCTTTATGCTAAAGTTTTTATTATTTTAAAAAATAGAGTTGTGAGAAAGAGCCGAATTTTAACGTAAAGAGCTAGGTGTTGAGGAGGGGACAGCCCCTTTCATATACAGAATAATTTCTGTTCATTTCAAGTTTTAATGTCACTCCTTACTTTCAGTTAAAAAAAACTTTTTTTTTATTTAATTTCTGAACGTTCTTGAATTAATGCAGGTTTTGATTTTCGCTCACCGTGCATGAATAATTAAAACGAAATTTGCATATTAATTTTACTTTTTTTTGGTTAGATGCTTTCTCGAAAGTTATTTAATTTTATTTACGAACTTTCTTATTAGTAATAAATATACATATTTTAATAATTAACTTACGTAACGAATTTCTATATTCATATATTTCTAATACGTATATTAGGGGGTTCGCGCCCTAATCAATACCTCGCTCTTTAAGCTAAAGTTCGAATTTTGTTCTAATTCTTTAAAAATGACCCCTTAATCACAAAGACCGTTAATTAGAATAAATAGCTCTTATGAAAATATTAAAAAAAGAATTAGCGTAAAAAGCGAGGTATTCACTAGGGGGCGAACCCAATCATACACGTAATAATTTCTGTAAGTTTTAGTTTTTGATGTTGCTGCTTACTTTCAATTAAAAAACTTATTTTTTATATTTAAGTTCTGATTGTTTTTTTAAATAATGCAGGGAAATCCGGTACCCTCTTCATAGAAATGTACCTTCCCCCATGAAAACTTCCTCCATGGAGAGATTCTCCAAGGTAAACCCTGACCCTCCCACTACCTGAAAGATTCCCCCCTGAAAACGTCTGTATACTTCCCAATAACCAATACTATATGTAAACATTGAGAAAAGTTCATAATTTGCAGCCCTTCTCCCGGGGACTTTAGGGGATTCAGTCACCCTCAAATACATAGTTATTATATTTTTCGACAATGCTGAACAAAATAGCTATCTCGAATTTTTGATCGGGTGACTTTGGGAAAAAATGAGCGTGGGAGGGGGCCTAGTTGTCCTCCATTTTTTTGGGTCACTTAAAAAGGGCACTACAACTTTTAATTTTCGTTCCAATGAGCCCTCTCGCGATATTCTAGGACCACTGGGTCTATACGATCACCCCTGAAAAAAAAAAATAAATAAATAAACACGCATCCGTGATCTTTCTTCTGGCAAAAAATGCCAAATTCCACATTTTTGTAGATAGGAGCTTGAAACCTCTACAGTATGGTTCTCTGTTATGTTGAATAGCATGGTGTGATTTTTATTAATCTTCTATATCTTTTAGGGGGTCTTTCCCCCTTTTTTCGAAAAACAGCCAAATGTTCTCAGGCGCGTAACTTTTGATGGGTAGAACTAAACTTGACGAATTTTATATATTTGAAATCAGCATTAAAATGTGATTCTTTTGATGTATCTGTTGGTCTCATTTTCTAGAGTTTCGGTTTCCATTGAGCTGGGTCGTTCCTTACTTACATTTCGTTACCACGAACTGTTTGATTAAATAAAAAAAAAAACAGTTTTTTCAACTGAAAGCTAGTAGCAACACTAAAACTTAAAACGAACAGAAATTATTACGTATATGAGGGAGGTTTCCCCTCCTCAACACCTCTCACTTTACGCTAAAGTTCGAATTTTGTCTCAATCCGTTAAGAATGGCTCCTGTATCACAAAGGCCGTTTAATTAGAATAAAAACTTTTAAAAGTACAAAAAAAACTTAATCGTAAAAAGTGAGCTATTGACGAGGGGTCGAACCCCTCTCATATTCGTAATAATCTCTATCGTTTTAAGTTTTAATGTTGCTCCTTACTTTCAGTTGAAAAAAACTTGTCTTTTTCTTCAATTCCTGATCTTTTTTAAATAATGCTGGGTAATCCTGCTCCCCCTCCATGGGAAGTTCCCTTCCACCACGAAAAATTAATCCATGGAAAAATCCTTCCACGTATCACCCCTCCCCCCCTCCCAACCAGAAAAATTCCACCTGAAAATGTCTTTATGCTTTCCAATAACCAATACTATACGTAAATAATACACAAAGTTCATAACTTGCACCCCTTCTCCGGGGACTGTGAGAGTTAAGTCATCCTCAAAGACATAGTTACTGGATTTTTCGACTATGTTGAACAAAATGGCTATCTCATAATTTTCATCGGGTGACTTTGGCAAAAAATAGTGTGAGAGGGGGGCTAGCTGCCATCCAATGTTTCTGGTCACTTAAAGAGGGCATTAGAACTTCTGATTTCCGATCAAATGAGTCCTCTCCCGCTCTTTTACGATCACTGGTTTGATATGATCACCCATAGAAAAAAAAACGAAAAACAACAACGACAAAAAAAAACAAATAAACATGCACCCGTGATATTTCTGCTGACAAAAAAAAACGAAATTCCACATTTTTAGACATAAAAGCTTGAAACCTCTACAGTGGGGTTCTCTGTTATGCTGCATCTGATGGTGTGATTTTCATTGAGATCAATTGTTGTTTTGGGGGGTTTCCCCCCTGTTTGAGAAATTTGGCGAATTTTCGCAGGCTCGTAACTTTTTATGGATACTATTAAATTCGATAAATTTCGAGTATTTTGAATAAGCATCAAAATTTGATTCTTTTGATGTAACTATTATTATCAAGACTCTGTTTTTAGAGTTTCAGTTACTATTGAGCCGCATCGCTTCTTACGTACAGTTCGTTTCCATAAACTGTTTGATTTTCCTTTTCAAAGGAAAAGATTTTAGCTGCGAAGCTTCACAGTATTTTTCTTTTCACAGTGAAATATTTTAGCCTAATCTCGTAGAAAAGTTGATTTGAAAAATTTGTAACCACAAAAAACCGAAATTTTTAAATTGCTCCGTTGAACATGAAGGAGAAACTATCATAGGCTATAGTAGATGGTAGACAGTAGATAGTAGATTCATTTTATTCTCTTGATTTCTTATGATATAATTATAGTTTCTTGTGATTATTCTTATGATATGATATGATTTATTAATTTTTTTGTATTCATTCCATTTATTGCTAGTAAGTGTTTGTTGTTTGAGTGGCGGATCCAGGAGGAGGGCGAGAGGGGCGCGTGCCCCCTAACGTTGTCTAAAGTAGTGTAATTTACTTAATTAACGCAAGTTTGCGTTAATTAAACTTGCTCCTAACGCAAGTTTATCGGGTCAACCTATTTTGCGCCCCCCCCCCTAAAAAAATTCTGGATTCGCCCCTGTGTTGTTCTTAGAAAAATTACAGAACCCAGGGGCAAATATTCAATTTGAGGTTGGTGCTGTGAAATTTAAAAAGGCTATACAGAAATAAGTGACAGATTATCTGCTTAAGGGGAAAGCGAGGGGGAAAGGTTTAGAAATGGGGGATGCTAAAAAGGTACTTGGACGCGAACTCAAGCTTTCTAAGACGTCCAAGTGTTTAATCCCAGTTACAAAGACGCTGGTTATAATCGTAATCGAGATATTTAAACCCTTCACAGAAAGCCTAGCAGGGCTGCTAAGGCTTGACCTGTGAAAGCGTCAATATTGCGGTTAAAAATGAGCTTTCGGTGTCACCTCGATTAATCAGGTAAAGTAAATGAGAAGGGGGTGATCAGGCAAGTGGTCCCCAAAATTTCGGGATTTCTATAGTTTTTCCTATAGTATCTAATATTTATTCAGTCGGGTATCGAAAGGACGTATCTCCATAATTGTAAATTTTCAGAAGAGCAAAAAAAGAACCTCACAACTTTTTTACATCCCCTTCGATATACCATGGAAAATCGATATTTAAGGTAAATATATATATCAATATATATAAATATATATCTATATACCGTTTCTGTTTTACGATTATCGGATGTGAAATAAAAAAGTGGAGGTTTTTTTCTGCTCTTCTGAAAATACAATTATGGAGATACGTCCTTTTGATACCCGACTGACGATTTTCCGTATAATTTAGCGCTTTTTTAGAACCCTATTTAATTCATTTACATGCCCTCTTCAAGCTAAAATTTTGTGTTGGCCCCTACATGCTGGTCGCAGCTCTGGAATTCTTAGTTATATCAAAAACCATTTCAAAGCTTGATTAAGATACATCAGCAAAAATCAATTTATCAAAAAAGGTATCAGAGGTCTGCAAAACTGAGTAAAGAAGCAACCCTAACTTCATTGATGGATTGAAGAAAAAGATCTTTCCTCAATCAAAAAGGGGATCTTGACTAAAAATGGAAAAAAACCTTGCTTTACAAAAAGTCTAGTTCAAGTGAATTATATGATTCACACTAAATGCCAAAGCTGCAATGAACTTTCATCAGGCTAATGGTGCGAAAAATAGAAATGAACTGACAAAAAAAGAAGCAATAGGGATCATTTTCTTATCATTCAATTAACCTGTTCCACATCAAGGTGGCTGATTGGACCTATGCGTGTAAATTGCCAAACACAAATTTCATTAACCCAGTCTCTGTAAAATTCGTCAAACTTGATTAACTGAGACAATTTAAGTAATAACAACTTTAATACAGTAGACCAAAAAAGTCTCCTTTTAGGCCTAATAAGTGGCAAATCCAAGAAAAGGCGACATATTTTGACAGAACAGTGTCATGGTGTTTCCCAGAGAAAAAATGTCAAAAGTATTAAAAGTGTCACGCTTGGCAACCATGGAACCTAGGGCCCTATCGTCACCATGGAGCAACATTCAAATTGTCGTATTGAAGCAGGAGGTGATATATAGAAGAAAGTGAGAGACTGTAAAATCTCGGCTGTGATACCTCCCGACCAATATTTAATATATTACACAAAAAGTGCGAAAAAAAATCTAATCATCAAGTGACAAGCTCATTCATCTAAAGTTGTCCTCTTTTTATTACTAATAGGGTCACGTTTCTGCAATTATCTGCCCTTAAGAAACTCCAAAATATGTTGTTTTTATTTAATTTTAACTCATTTTCTTAAGCTCAAAGACTTGTATTTTTGTGTTTTGTCAGATAAATTTGCTAAATTTGTGAGCCATTTCTACCCCCTAAGAATGTTCAATTAGTTTTATATGCACTTCTCCTGACTATACAGTAATACAAAATCCCGTCCCGATCTTTTATACTCCCCCTCGTATAAATAAACAAAATAAACGGATAATTGGGCACGACAAAGATTATAAAACGAACACCATAATATAAGACTTGATAGAGCAGCGGTGAGAACACTTGCCCGTGACCGTGGTAACTGAGATTCAAATCCTAGATAAGACAAATTTTTGTCTTTGAGAAGATTAAAAACTTTAGTCTTAGAGAAGACTAAAAAGCTAATAATAACAAATAAAATAAAACTAAAAAACAGGTTTTTAAAATGGACTATCAAGTAGAAATTTTTTTTCTCAAAAATTGACGATTATAAGTGAGAACTATGGGCGCAAAACTTATGGGGCTTTGAATAATTTAATCTTTTTAACTCGCTTTCCTCAACTCGTCGACTTTTTTCATTTATGCCTTTATAACTTGAGTAATTTTATGCCTATGCTATGTAAAGCCCAATCCATTGTGTGTCCCTCGTTTTTACTTATATTTATCGATCCTCAAAAAAGAAAACATATTTCCTACATTCTAATCGTTTTTGAAAAAGAGTTTAAAACGTATTCATTCGTTATTTCTTTGTAATTAACTTGAGTGTGACTCCCCCCCCAAAAAAAAACACTCGCAAAACTGGCATTATAATCTACTTTTTATTATACTAGTCGTTTTCTTCCTAAAATAAGCAGATTCTGTCACCTTGATTGTTTAGTCACACTTTCGACACAAAAGACAAGTCACACATCAATCACATGTCTGTTATTCCTAATGGGAGCACAACAAACAGAGTGAGTGCCAAGAATACCAATAACTAGAAACGATGAAAGCTTTTCCTTCACATTCGATTCAAGTCTGACCACTCAGTCCAGTTATTTCAACTTCACCAGTTTTATCAATCCTTCAAGAGCAATCATGGTTAATACTCTTCAAAAGGTCATTTCAATTCATCATTCCATATTCACTCTACGTTTCCCATTATGCGGAAATGTAAACAGTAGAAATATGGGGATAATTGAACAAGGCTCTCATAGAAATGTGACGTTACATAGTGAATGATGATGTGAAGGAATGGAGATACCTTGTCCCTAGGATCCCTCTGGGATATATCCCTGATAGAATACACATGGGATATATCAGATTGATTTTTCAAAGCTATGTAGGTAATAATGATATATGGTAATTTGTCAGGGTGGAAGGTGATTAATGCATGAGCATACATATGCCCTTGGATGTATTTTCTGACAGTCTTAACTGAGAGGAATACATAAGGGAAGGGAACACTTAAGAACGCTAATTGATTTTGTACAGGAAAACATCTTTTGCGAGTGCTTCACAACCTCTGTATAGGCTACTTCTAAGGATACTGACAGTAAATCAAACAATTAGCTGTTCAAAAAGTCATAATGTTGCGAAGAAAGGAAGTAAACAAGAACAAATAACAGCCAGTGAAAAAATTGAAAAATTATGCAAATATTTCGGTCAAGACCTCCGCTTGACCGTCCTCAGTGCAGAATAAAACTGATAAAAATATAAAAAACCAAACCTTAAAATAAAAACATAAAACTATATCGGTGAAAGGGTAACTGAATAAAAAACACAAGTCGAATTATCTAAATGGCATTTCACAATTTCATTTTAGGTAAAGCACTCTTAAAGGCTAATCGCTTTCCAGTTAGATTATTTCAGAGGTTTTTGATTCCATCTTGGCTCAACATGTGTATGACAGTCCACACCATTTCATTTTGTTTGACGAATCCTCCATTGTTGTCCCCGTTAAAGGTCTCACGCAAGTTTTCAGGGAGGCAGTTGAAATAAAAAAGCACATTCACCAAAAGGTAGCTCTCAATAGAGACCCTGGAGAAACTTTTCTAAGTCCCATTTATGATAAAATATTTAATTCTGATTGTTTTTACATTCATCCATAAAATTATATTGTGCAATCAAATAGAATCTCTGATAATAATCTAACTCGAAAGCGATTAGCTTTTAAGAGTGCTTTACGTAAAATGAAATTAAAATGAAATTGTGGAATGCCATTTAGACTTGTCTTTTTTATTCGGTTACCCTTTCGCCGTTACTGAGAAAGGGCTGTTCAATTTTAGTTTTGTGTTTTTATTTTAAGGTTTGGTTTTTTATATTTTTATCAGTTTTATTTTGCACTGAGGACGTTCAAGCGGAGGTCTTGACCGAAATATGTGCATAATTTTTCACTGGCTGTTAATTGTCCTCGTTATCTTCCTTTCTTCGCGATTTTATGTTTTATCATGATTAGGCAGTGCGGTCTCAGAAATTATGTACAAAAGTCTATTCGTATGCACTTTCTCGTTTTATAATGAAATGAAGGTTAAGATAGCTAGGCTAGGTTTAAAAAAGAGGTTCCAGATTGTCAAAGATTGTACTTTTTGGTCATCTATCTGCGGTTAAACGAAGTGAAAGACGTCTCAAAAGGAGTGGAGATAGGTAGTAAGGAAGGATATAAAGCAAATTTGAACTTCATAGGGGAGGGTAAGAGTAATATATCGAATATATCGGAGTGAAGGGGAGTGTGCCCAGCTGCGTTGGTGGTGATAAATAAGTAAAAATAAACCAGAAACATGCGGCGGCGAACAGTTTAAGAAGATTAGGCTTCCTTTGGAGGTGTAGTGATTTTTGGGAATCATCAGATTCTTAATGTTTGAATTTTTACCGACGGAAAGCGTTATCAGATTTAATTAATTAGTTTTGCATTTTATTTTGACGGTTCAACTGGCAACACGCTGTTGTTAAAAAATGTCCTGCTGTTCTAAAAAATCACATAATTTTGAAACAATAGAAAAAAACTTACAAAAACGGTTTTTAGGTTTAAGTAAACCTAAGATGGAGTAAAAATGTTTTTATTTTAATTTCCTTGGTATTTTAAAATCTAAAGCAAAAATTCGGTATTGGTTTTAGTTAATGTGCATAAAAGGCTAACCGTGAACTTTAAATATGCTTTCCATACGACCTAATCTGCGACATTAGACATAGTTCGATACTTGAGCTAAATGTTAGTTAACGTGTAGTATATTGCGGGAGAAAGGTACAAAGGACGCAACAACTTTACTTGAAAGGATAAATACATTGTTGTCTGAATGTGTCGTCTTAAATACCAAAATTAGGAAAAAATGTGCTTTGGCCTTCAAATACTAAACAATTTTTTAACAGTCAAATTAAATAATTATGTTAGTCCTGAAACGTATCTAGGTGCATTTTTTGTACCTGAAGTCATGGAAAACAGTGGCGGATCCAGAATTTTTTTTTTTTGGGGGGGGGGCCAAATAGGTTGACCCCATAAACTTGCATTAGGAGCAAGTTTAATTAACGCAGACTTGCGTTAATTAAGTAAATTACACTACTTTAGACTATGTTAGGGGGTGCACACCCCCACGCCCCTCCCCTGGATCTGCCACTGATGGCAAAAGCTGTATGATTAAAAAAATGATTCACAAATCAAAGCTTCGAAGCAATGTTTGTCACAAATCAAAGCAAAACCAGATTGGCTCACAAATTAAAATCAAAGCTAGCACACTAACAGTCTTATTCTACTTTAAATTTTATTATATTTTATTTTATTTATGTTATATTGTCTGTTTTACAAGCTTAATCGGTTTGGGTTCATAACACCTCTGCTATCATTTTATTTTACGCCTCGGAATTCGTACTTCATATACCTTAAGGTTTTTGTGAACACCAGAAAAATATTTAACGATATCAACTATATTCACAATTAAAATTTAAAAACAGATGAACAAAACTAATTATCGATATGTTTCAACTACATAAAACCACAGTGGCAGTGCAAAACACATAGAACACAAATAAGGTTAAGGGGTAGAAAGGGGATCACAGACACCCGTATAGGGCATTACGTACGACTTCGACGAGCTAAATAAGCACTAGAAATAATTTTTTTTTTAATTATGTCTACAGTTGGTATAGCTGAGAGGAAATAATAAAGCCTAAGTCAAGAAGCATATGTTGGAGGGTGGCCTTGAAATCGCAGATTTTTCCAAATTTCCGGGTATTTTTTTTATTCCAATTACCAAATATTTTTTTTTATTATTGCCTCCAAGGAAAAGCATTTATACCTCTCTTAAAGAAAAGTTCAAACCAAATAACCTTCAAATCCAATAAAAAATTCGAGAATTACCTTGGGATAAGTCCCTCTCCCCACTGCATAAATAGCATATTCCCTATTCGATATGATAAGGACTCATTCCTCTCATTTAAACGTAAATTACCATATTTCACGTTAAAACTATCTAAAATTAGTAATAAGACAATATCCATCCTTGGCTTGTGGCGTAGATTACTTCCTTAAAGTATTCATCGCCAAAACGTAGGGTTCCTTGAGGTACACTTTTTACGCTTAGAAGGGCTATCCACTAGCTACACCAACGATTTCTATTAAAAATATAAAATTAGTGTATAAACTGCGTGCTTAAATAGCTCGAGAAAATAACACTTTAAAACATGTCTTTATGCCAAGATATACGATTTTTTTTCGTTTTCACAGAAATTCGCATTTTGTCGTAGTAAACCTGAAAGTCTTGTCGCTTTTTTGACCGGCTTACGTTGGCAACCTTTCCAAGATGAGTTGTCAAGAAGAAATTCTTTTTCTTTGTGTGACATCTTTCCTGCAATAAAGAACTTCGAATTTGGATTTGTTCCCTTTATACAATTGAATGCCTTTTTCTATAGAATGATTTTGAGTATCTCCTGACTCACTTCTACATGAATCCTATTTGATAGATTAAGACATGACAAATGAAATTTTCAGTGGAAATTGATTTATCTTAGAGAGCCAAACATGTTAAGCTTCTCTTACGAGTAGGGGGTGCTCACGTCAATTTGGGGGTTGACATTTTTTCGTACCCCCTAGATTTTGAATTTTTTTTTAAGGAAATTTCATTAAAAATGCTTTTATTGGTATTTTCATCAACAAAATAGAAAAAGTGAAATTACCCCTAGATTCTGAAAAAAATAAACCTCTCCCTAAACATTTTTATTAATTGACACCACTGCTGATTACATCAAATTAGAATAAAAGTAAGAAAATACTTGCTTATTTGATTTTACTGAGGCATGAATTACATACGTCGCCTTATGTAGGCGGGGTCGCAATGGGAAAGGGCCTCAATATCCCCGTCATTTCCACCGATACCTTGAAATTTTTACTAATTTTACATAGAATTCCAGACGTTTCCCTTGTAATTTGCAACTTTTACGTTTCTATAAATATGTGTCCTTTCTCGAATTTTCAGGCAGGAGTCTAGATTCTAAATTATCTCTAAAATTTTTTAAGTCAGACAGGAATGCTTAGTTGGATCACCAGTCCGAAATGGTAACCTTAACTACACCACGAAAGTAATTATGATGTCAATGGTTTTAACAAGTTTTCTGAGACTGTAAGCATTTGGAAAAGCAGAATTATTCTTTTTAATAGAAATGGACTAAGTCAACAATATACACACCCAAGATTCCATTTCAATTAAGGATGATAGTAAGCGGAGACAATTCATGAAAAAACGGTAAACTCTGCGGAAATCACAAAAAAGTGTAAGGAAATAAAAAAAAATTAAAAAAAAAACCTCTTGTCCGTAGGCCCACTGTTCCCGAGCAAGTACGTTGACTGGGATAAGAATCCCTTCAGTCCTATAGAACCAGAAAGGTTATACAAGCTTTGACCTGTCACCCCCCATTCAATACCAATCCATCCAATGTACTATAGTGCAACTACTATTAAATTTGTTGCAAAATTGTGTCCAAAATACAAAAAGTAATCCAAAACCTGGATTGTTTTGAGAAAAAAAACTAAAAATATTTTAAAAGATTCTCATAAAAAATTACAATGGCTGGAAATAATGACTGGACAATGGCTGGACAAAATGACAATAATATACACAGCCGTGGTTTATCTAGGCCCATCTCTTTGAAACGCAAATATTTTTATGATATTTCCCATAATTTGTTATATATTTCCATTAAGTTTATTTACTTCAGTTTTTTTCTTACTTGACCTCCCCCGAAAAAATGAATTTGTGAGTGCGTTCCAAACAAAACCATATGGGGTAAAAGAAGATAATTTACCAAATTTGTTACTAAGGATTTGAAGCTTCTCTAGGCCTATTTTTCACAAATTGGTCTTGAAACATTTTTTCCCAGATAAAAATAAACTACACTAAATTTTCACAAAAACATAACATTTTACCAAAAAATTTTCTCATCAATAGCAGTAAAGGGAAGACCTTTCTATAGTCATGTGGCAAAAAGTAAGCTTTAACGTCATTGTTTGACGTCTGCTAGATACTTCTGTAAACCAGAAAATTATTTCATATTTCTGGAGAAACTAATAACCCTGTCATCTTAAACCTGATTGGTTTAAAAAAATCTTGTGAGAAATCTTAAACCAGTAAAAGGAATCAAAAGTTTAATTTCACCTGATTGCTTCTCCTGTGTGACATTATGAGTCAGTAACAAACACAGTTGTGTCAGTCCCTCTTTACGAGCAGCCCCTCCGTTACTCTGTGGTTTAGCGAAAAAAGAAAATTATAGCCAAAATAAGACTTTTCATTTGAAAAGTCTTATTTGATAGTTATTTGAGCTTTCCATCATAGCTATTACATCCTAAGAGCTATTTTTTCGGACTTTGTTTACAGAATCTTTCACTTATAAGAAATTAAACAATGTCAAAGCACCACTGTTAACCATGGTCGTAGCCGAGAAGGAGGGTTTAATACCCCCCCCCCCCTACGAAATGTTTGTCCGTCTCGTAGAAAACGTAGCAAAAATGAATATATGTAAATTTTTGATGCGTTTTTTGTAACCCATCCCACCTCCAAAAAAAAAAATCCTGGATACGTTCTTATTGCTAACGTTAGAAAGATTTGAAAGACTCACATGGCAAGGGGAGCATTGGGCGACTGGCATGCTGGACAAAAGAATGGCTGCTTTTGGTCGATAAGTCCAATTCAGATCCACTTGTTGAGGCAGTTAAAAAGACTCTTGGATAGTCGGGCTTTCCAGTTGGAGATGCTGGGTCGTCTTCACTATGGCCATCTTTTGTAACCCCTGTAACATGAAAAATAAGCCTTTTTTTTTTAATATCTCTACAAATTGAAGAACAATACTGACATTACATCAAGCGTAAGGACAGGGTAGGAGGCAAGGAGATACAAACGGATTATCGGTCGAGGGTCACAGGTCACAGGAGGCATGGTCAGAAGCACAATTAAGACAGATGGCGTAGACCCAGTCCTCCAAACGATGGTAATGTCGACAAGTGAGAATTGACGAAAAAATAAAAGTTCAAAATAGGGATAAAATCCTTTTTAATGGACAGCGTATAGAAATTCACAAAAAAATACCAGATATTTCGGTCACATAGACAGTGACCGTCATCAGTAGTAAAACATTTTGAACTTATTTTTTCGTCATGGAAAGGCAGTGTGGTCTCCGAAATTATCTACGTCATATTTATGTGAGAATTGAGCAGGAATTATATAAGAGTCAACCCAGTATTATTTTGGGAATGGGGAAAATAGTAAAAAAAGAGGGAATTATATAAAAAATATAGGAAATCAAGGTGAAAATTGTTGAAATCTTGGGGTTTCAGGGGGAAGGCACTGGGACCGAGAGATGTCAACTTGTGTACGTACCTGAGTGTATTGCAGGTAGAAATAGCTTTTGATTAGATGCACCTTATGACTATCAGCCCTATTGTATAAATTGGTCATGTGTCTATACGGTGACACGCCTATTGGTAATGTCACTAGGTTTCCTTTTTTATTATTGATTCTTGTTCGTAAGCCTGCAATCAATAGCACTGTTGGAGACACCTATTGGAGGGGTTCAATTTCACTCTAGATTCTCCTTTTTTTTACTTTTTTTTATTTTGACTTTTTTTTCATTGAAAACATATTTTGTTGGTGTTTTCGTTTTGAATAAAAGACAACAACACTGCACCCCCTAGTTTCTGGTAAATGAATTTTGACATTTTTACAAAATTTTGCTTTTTTTCAAATTTACCTTTCTAAAACCAAAGTTTTAAGCTTTACTGTCTCTACCGTTCTGGCCATGTATGATTTAAATTATTTTCCCTGTTGGGGTTGAAATTGAGCATTTGATACAACAAAAGGATTTTTTCATTCATATAAAATAGTCCCTATCATAATTAAATTAAGTAAACATAAAATGACAGATGAAACTTCTAACTAAGACAGCGAGCATTGAAAAAAAACGCTTTATAAGAACAGTAGGCCTAATAAATATTGGAAAATACCTCTTTTTGAAATTTAGAAAAAAGTAAAAAAACACAATTATCCCCCTAGATTCCGGTAAATGCATTTGGACCCTACCTCCCCTACAGTTTTGTGAATTGGCGCTCCTGACCTTTACCAATTCAACCAAATAGATTTTCTCTTATCGAATTTCGATTTTCTCTTTGAACGTGTTTTGATTTCGGATTGTTGATATCTTTATCATGCTGTGCCATATTGTCTTTTGAATATGTTACAGCCTTCAATTTCAGTTAAAACAATTACAAGATAAATTTATATCTGTAAGTAATATATTAGGAATAATATTCTAAATTTCTCTTTGTCTCTTATATAAAAATTATGCATTCTGTCAGAGTACAAAGCCCCATTAAGCTTTCTTTCGGAGATCACAAAAATAATTTAGCACGTATTTTCAAATTTCGTAAGGATCTTTAGTATCAACTAATGATAATGAGTAATAAAAAAGAAGAAATGACACAAATTCTAAAGTAGAGCTGGACTTCTGATCTTAACTAAACATTAAAAAAAAAACTTTTTCCTCAAATTTAACTTTCTAAAACCAAAGTTATAAGCTTTACTTGCTATACCCTTCTCGCCATGTATGATTTATGCCATTTTCTCTCTTGGGATTGTAATTGAGCATTAAAGCGTTTGGTACAACAAAAGTATTTTTTTTTATTTATATAAAACATTCCTTATCATAATTCAAATCATGTAAAAATAAAATGATGGATGAAACTTCTAACTAAGACAGAGGACAATACGTATAATACGTATAATAAAATACGTATATTTACCCGTCATTGTGTTTTCACTTCATTTTAATTTTAAACAGAAAGTCCATATGCTCAGATTGTAAGGAAAATGAGGGAAGGTCCGGAGGCCGGGTGTAGTTGCTTGAGATGTGGGGAAAATGATTATGATTTGGGCCATTTCCTCCTCCGGTGTAAGCAAGTCTCTCATTTAAGGGGATTAATTATCCAAGAGGGGGGAGATAGGCTGCTTTGTGAGTTAATGAGGTCTAGGACTCCCCGTTATATTTTGGCAGTAGGAAATTTTGTATTGATGGGAAGGATGTCAAATGAAGTGTAATTTTTCTTCAGTATTTGTCTTTTTGTATGTGGCTTTAATTGGCTTTTAAATACAGATTATTATTATTAATTATATGGGCTAAGAAATAATTAAGTAAAAAAAATGAAAAAGGAATATCTTATCAAATTTTGACTCACTAATCGACCAAGCTCCCCTCCCCAACCTTATCAACGCGGAACTAAATAGCTTATTTGTCCAATATGTTCCAATCACTAAAATAAATACACCGGTTTCAAAAGGAAAACAAAAGGAAAACGAAGTTTGTGACACCCTAATCATATCAATCCGTCAAACTCGGCATTTGCCCCAGATTTTCCCTGTCTCCGTTACCCCTTCCGCTTTAACAACCCCCATTTTATGTTAAATGCCGGCAGTTGCTCTTTGGAGCCGCACACGAATTCGAAGAAAACAGATGGTCCCGAACCGGACACCTGAGTCTGTAAATTCTGACTCTGGTCCGTCATCAATCAAATATTCATAAGTTTTGTTTCCGTCGGAACTATTTCTTTTTTTACTATCGGCATAGTTAAAAAGTATAAAAGGGGTAACCGCAAGGTCCTTTTTGCTAATTGAGTTACCCTACGTTTAAGAGACATTATTCTATCAATAGTGATGTTTAAGAGGCAAAATAAATCTTTCTGTCAAAGAGCTTTGTGCAGTTAAGCCTTTATTAGAAAACAAATTTGAGAGGGGAGGGAAGTAACTTAACGAAAGTTCATGCTCTTACAAATTGTGTTTATGTTGCTCATTAAATTTGACAAAAGGCATTTTCTTTTCTTAGAAATAATCAGTTAATAGGGGTGCTGATTCCCGAAAATGTAGAGGGGGAGGATGAGGAGGAGGTCACAAGAATTTTTTCATTTTCAAACAAAATTTCATTGTTTTCGATTATTTTTCAGTGAAAATACAAAAAAAGTATTTTTAAGAATCTAGGGGGAGGAGCGAAAAATCTAGGGAGTAAATTAACCCCTCCAAATTGGCGCCCTTATTAATAAGGAATAGAATCTAATTCTCCTTATTCATTCTTGAAAAATTCACGAATTTTCAAGATTTGTTTTATCATTTTCATGAAATACACATTTGCTTTGAAATTTGGTGCCCCCCCCCCACCTGAAACAAAATCTGTAGTATATACCAGCTTAGTGTTTTTGGGTTTTCGACAGCCAATTCCATGATGTAATCGAAGAGTTCAGAGTTAAAGAAGAACCAATTTTAAAGTATTTTATTATTTAAAAAAATAGAGTAGTGAGACAGAGTCAAACTTTAGTGTAAAGAGCGAGGCGTTGAGGAGGGGACAGCCCCTTTCATATACGGAATAAATTCTGTTCGTTTTAAGTTTTAATGTCGCTCCTTACTTTCAGTTTAAAAAACTTGTTTTTTTTATTTAATTTCTGATCGTTTTTTAGTTAATGCAGCTTTTATTTTGGCTCGCCGTCATTGAATAAGTAAACAAAATTGGCATAAGAATTTTTCTTTTCTTTTGCAAAATTGCTGTCTCTAAATTTGGTTCTGACGTAATTTACAAATTAACTTACGTAACGAACTTCTATACTCGTATATTTTTTTTCTGGCAAAAAATAAAAAGTTACAGATTTTTGCAGATATGAGCTTGAAACCTATGTAATAGGATTTTTGATACGCTGAATCTGACGGTGGGATTTTCATTAAAATTCTTTCACTTGTAGGGGAGGTTTCCCCCCTCTTTAAACAATCAGGTAAATTTTCTCAGGCTCGTAGCCTTTGATGAGTAATACTAAACTTAATAAAATTTATATATTTAGAATCAGCATTAAAAACACATTCTTTTGATACATTTATTGACATCAAAAATTCCGTTTTTAAAAGTTTCGATTGCTATTGAGCCGTATCGCTGGGTTTTTTTATTGTTTTTTTTTTATTACGTATATGTTATTACGTATATGAAGGGGTTCTCCCCATAGTCAATACCATGCTCTTTACGCTAAAAGTAAAAAAAAAAATTAATTCACAAACCGCTGAATCACAAAGGCTGTTTAATTAGAATAGATAGCTCTTTTGAAAGCACTAAAAAAAACTGTAGCGTAAAGAGCGAGGTATTGACTTGGGGGAGAACCCCCTCATATACGTAATAATTTCTGTTTGTTTTAAGTTCTAATGTTGCTTCTTACTTTCAGTTGAAAAAACTTTTTTTTATAATTTAATTTCTGATCGTTTTTTAAATAATGCTTGGAAATCCGGCGCCCCCTTCATAGAAATGTCCCTTACCCCGAAGAAACATCCTCCACGGAAAGATTCTCCCGAGTAACCCCCTCCTCCAGTCCCCCCCACCATAAAAAAAATCCTTCCTGAAAATGCCAGTATACTTCCCAATAACCAATACAATATGTAAGCAATGGGCAAAGTTCATAACTTGCAGCCCTTCCCCTGGGAACTGTGGGGGATTAAGTCCTCCTAAAAGACATATTTATTAAATTTTCGACTATGTTGAACAAAATGGCTATCTCAAAATTTTAATTGGATGACTTTGAAAAAATAATGAGCGTGGGAGGGGGCCTAGTTGCCCTCCATTTTTTTTGGTTACTAAAAAAGGGCACTAGAACTTTTAATTTCCGTTCCAATGAGCCTCCTACGATATTCTAGGACCACTGGGTCGATACGATCACCCCTGGAAAAAAAAATAAATAAATATCAAATTAACACGCACCCGTGATCTTTCTTCTGGCAAAAAAGGCAAAATTCTACATTTTTGTAGATAGGAGTTTGAAACCTCTACAGTAGGGTTTTCTGATACGCTGAATATCATGGTATAATTTTTATTAAGGTTTTATAACTTTTAGGGGGTCTTTCCTCCTTTTTTCGAAAATCAGCCAAATTTTCTCAGGCGTGTAATTTTTGATGGGTAAGATTAAACTTGATGAAACTTATATTTTTGAAATCAGAATTAAAATCTGATTCTTTTGATGTATCTATTGGTATCCAAAACCCATTTTTTAGAGTTTCGGTTACCATTGATCCGGGTCGCTCCTTACTTACAGTTCGTTACCACGAACTGTTTGATTTCTGAACGTTTTTGAATTAATGCAGCTTTGATTTTGGCTCCCCGTACATGAATAATTAAAAGGAACTTTGCACATTAATTTTACTTATTTATGATTTTTCGTACGATACGACAGACACGATACGATCGAATTTTGTTCGAGTCACAAAACCCCTGAATCACAAAAACCGTTTAATTAGAATAAGATAGCTCTTTTGAAAGTACTAAAACAAACTTTAGCGTAAAGAGCTAGGTATTGACTAGGGGGCTAACCACCTCATATACATAATAATTTCTGTTCGTTTTAAGTTTTAATGCTGCTCCTTATTTTCAGTTGAAAATATTGTTTTTTTATTTAATTTCTAATCGTTTTTTAAATAATGCTGGGAAACCCGGCACCCCCTTCATAGAAATATCCTTCCCCCATGTCTTCTTTCCATGGAAAGATCCTCCCACGTAAATCCCTCCTCCTACCCCGCCCCCCCCCCAAAAGAAATCCCTCCTGAAAAAGTCTGTATACTTCCCAATAACCAATACTATATGTAAACAATGGGCAAAGTTTATAACTTGCAGCCCTTCCCTTGGTAACTGTGGGGGATGTAAGTCATCCTCAAAGACATATTTATTAAATTTTCGACTATATTGAACAAAACGGTTATCTCAAAATTTTTATCAGGTGACTTCGGGAAAAATAAGCATGGGAGGGGGCCTAGTTGCCCTCCAACCTTTTTGGTCACTTAAAAAGGGCACTAGAACTTTTAATTTCCGTTTGAATGAGTCCTCTCACAATATTCTAGGACCACTGGATCGATACATCACCCCGAAAAAAAAACGAATAAATAAATAAAAGTAAACACGCATGCGGGATCTTATCTTTCTTCTGGCAAAAAAAATACAAAATTCCACATTTTTGCAGATAGGAGCTTGAAACCTCTATAGAAGGGTTTTTGATACACTTAATCTGATGGTGTGATTTTCATCAAAATTCTACCCCTGTTAGGGGGTTTTCCCCTTTTTTCGAAAATAAGGCAATGTTTTCAGGCTCGTAATTTTTGATGAGTAAGACTACACTTTATGAAACTTATACATTTGAAATCAACATAAAAATCCAATTTTTTTGACATATCTACTGGTACCAAAATTCCGTTTTTAGAGTGTCGATTATTATTGAGCCGGGTCGCTCCTTACTTACAGTTAGTTACCACAAACTGTTTGATTTTAGCTGTAATTTATCTTGAGAATTTTTTAGGGAAAATATTAGAAAAGCGGGAGAGAGAGAGAGAGAGAGAGAGAGAGAGAGAGAAAAAAAAAAAGAGAGAGAGAGAGAGAGAGAGAGAGAGAGAGAGAGAGAGAGAGAGAGAGAGAGAGAGAGAGAGAGAGAGAGAGAGAGTTTCCAATAATCGACTGATCACATTTCTTCTTAAACATTTTTTAACCGTACCTCGCATTAGAACAGACATAGGGAGTGTCGGAATATTTTGAATCATCGGCTGATAGTTTCAGGTTTCAATTGCTTCTGCTTAAGGTTATAATTTGCATCAGTTGCTCAATTTTGGGTTTGGATCTTTGTTCTAACAGCCAGTACCAAGCATTAGCTTCCATTTCTTTCGTTCGAGATGCGCTAGGAAGAAAATCTTTAATTCCGATCGGGATATTTCCGAATCAAAGTTTTATTATCTTTCCTAGCCCCTCGTGTGTAATAAGTTAGCTTAATCAGCGTTTAAATAAGGGCTTACTCGTTAAAGCTCCTTTTCACTTTTTGGAGACGTCCTTTAAAGACGTTAAAGCTCCTTTTCACTTTTTGGAGACGTCTTTAAAGACGTTAAAGCTCCTTTTCACTTTTTGGAGACGTCTTTAAAGACGTTAAAGCTCCTTTTCACTTTTTGGAGACGTCTTTAAAGACGTTAAAGCTCCTTTTCACTTTTTGGAGACGTCTTTGTTGCGGTATATAATAGACAAATATGCATACCAGTGACGTGAGCAGGGGACGGGTCTCGGATCCTTCCACCTCGCCCAAGAATCCAAACATTGCCTAATTTTATGGGTACTTTCTACATAATATTATCAAATTTGTTATTATTATCTCCCCCAAAAAAAAGAAAATAAGTAGGAGCCTGATGTATACATGTGTAATTCAAATTCGATACAGCCATATACAAAAACGAAAGAAACTGATATACTTAACCTTTTAAAATAAGATTATCCATTGCCAATTTGTATCTAGGAGAGATTGATTTAAGGATCCCCAGTACCAGCATTAGTTTACAATTGTTAAATATATAATTCCTTAAAATTTATTTTACTTAAATTTTTTGTATATTTTATCCATACTGGTGCAATTTCAATATTTCAAAGTGAGAGGATAATTGTAATCTCATTCAATAACTAAGGCTCAGCTTTATCCACATATGAAATTAAATTTTTGAATTTGCTTGAATTGAAATTTACTAAAAATACATTATGTCAGAAACATGTGAAAATAGGAAAATTTTCTTGCTTTTTTTTTACAAGTTTGGACCATTCTCTTAGAAAAAGTCAGGGAATAAACAGATCAGGGTAATTTACGAATCAGCTCACAGAGGAAGCCGATTGTCGAACAGCAGTTTGTCAATAGAAACAACAATCATAGAACTAATCTTTCCAGTATGCAACCATGACTGCACATGTCCTTACCTTGACCTTGTGGTGATATCCTATCCATATAGCGTTTTTCTCCTTCTTGCTTCAGGAAATTTCCCCAGTATCCAACAGGGGTAGGAAGAACTGGATCTTTTGGACAAAACTGTGCAAAAAAGGAAATGGACTGTGTTTTTTCCTTTTCCGAATCTGTGCAATTAATCCTATAGTCCGGCAGACTTAGTTCCGAACTCGATCTCTCTTCTTGTGATACGTCACTTATTGATAAGCTTTTGGAGTTTCTGGAGATATCCCCCTCCATTTCTTTGTGAGTCATCATATGCTGCTTCATATTTCCCTGAAATTTATTGGAGATCAGTCAAGGACAATTCTTATTTTCAATTCTCCCCCTTTTTGTGCGTTTTCAGTTGTCTCGTACAGGTCTCATTATCTCCTTTGCACTACTTTTGATTTAATTGTTGTACAATTTTGTGCCAAACTGGGGTGTCCAACCTATCTTTAACTGTAGACCCCTTAGAACCTCATATTACGATCTAGCACCCCGAATACAAGATTTCTGCTAAATTGTTCCTTTGAACACCATTAGAATTGCCATTAGAATATCAGCAGAATTAATTACATACCATTCAAACCAGAATTTCTTCTTTATACCCTTTTAGGTAAACATATAGGTGTTCTTTATAAGATCGCTCCCGAAATCCTTCCTCATAACCCTAGTCGCAGTTTTACGCCCAGATACCGTTTCTTTCTATGACCGAACAAAAACAGCTAAATTTCATGGAAAAAAGAGCATCTGGAAGAAAGCAGGTACAATGTTAAATATTAGAAGGGAGGGATAGTCATTACCTTACTAGACAACACTGGAATTATAAATGTACGGAGATCGGCTGTGAAAACACTATTCCAGTGATATGAGTCGGATCTAAAGTCATGTTAGGATTTTTCTCTCTCAAATTTAAGACTCATTCTTCAATATTTTCATTGTATTTTAAATATTATAATTCAGGATTTTCAAAGTTATAAAACTCAAAATACTTTCTTCTGGTCTCTATTATATAGTTTATCTGTTTCTGAAAATTTAATTTTTATGCCGCTATTTTTATCTAAGTTCATCTAAGTTAAGTGCTCTTTGTAGGGGAAAAATTAGAGTTCGAGACTTCAAAAGGCTTTCTCGGGGCACAATTCTAGCTCTGGGCACATCCTTGAAAATATCATTCGATTGACTTGACTGCTTTCCATGACATCTAAAAGGCCCCCCCCCCCATCAAGAAGTTTTACCCCAAAAAGTAAATATTCGGATATTGTTTTCCAAGGGCGGATCCAGGACTTTTTTTTAAGGGGGGGGCGCAAAATAGGCTGATCCGATAAACTTGCATTAGGAGCAAGTTTAATTAACGTAAAATTGCGTTAATTAAGTAAATTACACTACTTCAGACTAACGTTAGGGAGGCGCGCGGCCCCCTCGACCCCCTGGATCCGCCACTGTTATTTTCAAACTTTTGGGAAAATATATCCTTCCTCCGACCCCCAAGCGATAAAACTACACTAGATAAATACGGATGTTACCTTTGTTGAAAATCCTCTGTCACAGATATTACACCTGAATGGCCTCTCTTTCGTGTGTGACCTGTAGTGAATTTCCAAGGCGGAATGGCACGCGAATGTTTTGAAACATATGTTGCATGTTGTATTACCGCGACCTGTCAAAAAATAAGCTTTTCTAGGATCATTGAAGTTTAATCGAGTGTGATATGAAGATTGAATATTTATGAAATATTTAGACGTGAAAATCTGCAAGTTATCAACGTACAACCTATATTTGAAACAGACATATTGATTTTTGAATTTTATGGACAAAAAGAGATGTCAAACTTAAACTGATTAGTTTTACTTATTTAGTCTTTATGAAGCGGACGATTATTAATGTTTGAAGTTTTGAGGCGACAAAAAGCGTTATCAAGTGTAAGTAATTAGTTATGCTTATTTATTTACACGGTTCAATGTGGCAACACTGACGAAAACATGATGCTGCCCAACCTACTTCATAATTTCGAACAACCAAAGAACAATCTTAGAAAATTGTGCTTTTCAAGTATAGATAGACCCAATGGGCAATAAATGTTATTATTTTGATGTTCTTGGTACATTGAGAAACAGTTGCTCGACCGTCCAAGATAAAGTTTTATTTTGAATGTCCGTTATGAGTGAAACCACAAGTGGCTGTTAAAATCGTATAGCACATCATTTTCAACTTCTGAAATGTCAGTTAAATACCTTGGTTTTTACTTAACTCTCATTTTCAACAATAAAATAAATAACAAAGCTTTATTCCTGAAAATTCTTTGAATCAAGTCCAAATAAATTATGTTTACTCCAGTTTTCGGGGCAACTGAATGCTAGAAAAAGAAACTGCTGAGGTCTTTATGCTAATTAAAGTTGGTTTAGTATGATTTAGTATGTTTGACCTATGTCAACATAAGTATAAGTAATATGGGTGGATATTGAACATTATGTTTCTCTGAGGAGCATTCTCCCTATTTAACTGTCTATGCAGTTGGATAGAATTATACTTCACTCCATATGAGGCTTCCTAAACCAAATAATTTTTTTTTTTTAGGATAATGATGCTCAAATTTTCTACCATAGCCATAAGCACTTTTATAGAATTTCTTAGTTCTTTTCTAGTAGTCTTAAATTTTATAGCGTAGTCTTAAGATTTTCCCGCCTAAATCATATGCAAATTTTCTAGCAGTCTTGGATTTTCTAGAACATGAACATTTTTGAACTAATGCAGGTTTGAATTTGGCTCAACGTACATGCAAAATTAAAACAAAATTTGCATATTAATTTTGGCAGATTTATTCTGTATATGAAGGGTTGAACCCCTCCTCAATACCTTGCTCTTTACGCTAAAACTGTTAGCACTTTTAAAAACGCTTCCTATTCTAATTAAACGCTCCGTGTTTTAGTAACCGCTCGTAAAAATTGGGATAAACAGTCAAACTTTAGCGTAAAGAGCAAGGTATTGAGAGGGGGCAACCCTTCATATATGGAATAATTTCTGTTCATTTTTTAAATAATGTCGGTGAATCATAATAATCTGATTCTTTTGATGTATCTATTGACATTAAAATTCTGTTTTTTAGAGTTTTGGTTATTATTGAGCCGAGTCGCTCCTTACTCACAGTTCGTTACCCGGAACTGTTTGATAACTTTTAACAGCGTACACAGTTTGCACTTAACTTAAAAAGAAGCCTCCTGTAAGTATTTTGGATAGGAATCACATTAATCTTTGTAGATTAATCAATTTGTTAGGCTTCCTTTCTTCCGACTCTAGCAAAATAATTTGATGAAATTTTCTTTTTTTAGTAGCCTACTTTTTCCGTAAAGTGGATTTTTATATCACGTTATTGTCAATTAACGAATGGAAATTCTCAACTGAGGTTCTGAAAAATTTTGAGAAAATGTTTTTGTCATCATTTTTTGTGTCACCAATTATTTTGCTCACGGCCAGAAGCATTATTATCTTACAAAAAGTGTTACTATCTTTTTTTTTGTTTTCTGGCTTCGGCTACCATCAATCATTTGACAAAGCTATTATTCTTATTTTTGTATCTTTATCATTTTCTATTCTATTTCTTATTCATGGCATTTGAAAAGTGGAATTGGTGCAATATTCCATGGATGCGATTTTCTTGGGTATAATACTTCTTTGGAAGACAGATATCTTATCATTCTATTGTGAAACAAAATCTTCTGTGGTTGGAGGAGGGGGGTGGGGATTTTTTCCTAAATTGCTAAGACGCATTTACTTTAAGAATAAAGTTGCTTTCTGTAAAGAATTATGGAAACATTGAATATTTTTCAATGATACACACACACACACGCAAAAAAAAAAAAAAAAAAAAAAAAAAAAAAAAAAAAAAAAAAAAAATCAACATCAGTCCGTCGACAGAAAAGCGAAAAAACTTTTTCGACGACGTAAAAAAAGGACAATTAAATTTTGTTTGATGACAGTAAAAAAGGAAATATTGACCCTTTAAGATATCACCGAAAAATTAGATTACACAAACTCTGGGTTTCAAAAAGTTTGTGAGTTCTACATCAGTTACATTTTCTCGTACCTTTGGCCCTCAAGATATTTGTTTTTTTTTCCAAAAAACCTTTTCCCCGTTATATTATGGATGCTTCAAGAAACCTCCCATGTACAAATTGATTGTACCATACCTTACTTGTGCCTAGTACCGAAAAATCGACTCAACATTACATACAGAAAAATCGACAATACAATTTGTTTTGAAATTAAAACCCATATTGGCCTTGAGCTTGCAGAAGATTTTTCAGTATTTCCCCAGTGGACTCGGATGGATTTCTGTCGGGGACCAGGAACATCCTGAAACTAGTGAGAATACACGGAAAGCCCATTCCCGTGGTTTGCGTTGCAGACACCATATGAAATTGTAGTTTTAGCTTCAAGTTTTGGCTCTTTTCAAACAGTTCGTGATAACGAACTGTAAGTAAGGACCAATAGCACAGTAAGTAAGTACCAGGCTCAATAGCAACCGAAACTCTAAACAACTGAATTTTGATACCAATAGATACATCAAAAGAACCGTATTTTTATGCTGATTTCAAATATATCAGTTTCATCAAGTTTAGTCTTATCAGTTTAGTCTTACTCATCAAAGGTTAAGAGCCTGAAAAAATGTGCCTTATTTTCGAAAAAAGGTGGACCCCCCCTAAAAATGACAGAATCTTAATCAAAATCACACCATCAGATTCATTATATCAGGAAACCTGAATATATTGTTTTTAAGTTTCTGTCTGCAAAAATGTGGAATTCTGTATTTTTTGCCAGAAGAAAGATCACGGATACATGTTTATTTGTTTGTTTTTCCCAGGGGTGATCGTATCGATTCAGCGGTCGTAGAATATCACGAGAGGCCTCATTCAAACGGAAATTAAAAGTTCTTGTGCGCTTTTTAAGTGACAAAAATTGGAGGGCAACTAGGCCCCCTCCCACGCTCATTTTTTCCCAATTTCACCGGATCAAAATTTTGATAGCCATTTTGTTGAGCATAGTCGAAAATTTAATAGCTACGTCTTTGAGGATGACTTAATGCCCCACAGTCCCTGGGGGAAGCGCTGCAAGTTATGAACTTTTTACATTCCTTACATATAATATTGGTTATTGGGAAGTATACCGACGTTTTCGTTTTCAGTGGGGACTTTTTCTGGTGGGGGGGGGGGGGGGGTCGGGGGAGGGGATTACGTGGAATTATCTTTCCATGGAGGATGTTTTCATAGGGGAAGGGACAAGGCCGTACCCAGGATTTTTTTTGGAGGGGGTTTACTCAAAGATTTTTTTCGGGGGGGGGGGAGGTACACAAAAACAACCCTCAAAAAACGCATAAAAAATTTTTTTATATCCAATTTTGTTACGTTTTTACGAGTCAAACATTTCGGGGGAGGGGGAAACCCCCTAACCCCCCCCCCCTCTGGATACGGCCTTGGGAACGGACATTTCTATGAAGGGGCACCAGATTTCCCAGCATTATTTAAAAAACGATCAGAAATTAAATAAAAAAAAACTGTCTAAATTAATTAAATAAAAAAAATAAAATAAAAATTATAGTTTTTCAACTGAAAGTAAGGAGCAAACTTAAAACGAACAGAAATTATTACGTATATGAGGGGGTTCGCCCCCTAGTCAATACTTCGGTCTTTACGCTAAAGTTTTTTAGTACTTTCAAAAGATCAATCAATTCTAACTAAACGGCCTTTGTGATTCAAGGGTCATTCTTAGAAAATTTGAACACAATTCGAACTTTAGCATAAAAAGCGACGTATTGGCTAGGGGGCAAACCCCCTTATATACATAATAATTTCTGTTCGTTATAAGTTTTAATGTTGCTCCCTCCTTTCGGTCGAAAAAAAAACTTGTTTTTTTTTATTTAATATTTCCAGGAATCAGTTGCTGGGTTCATTGATCGGAAGATGTCAGGTGGGGTAGTTTAAAATTGAATTTCTTAGTTTCAATTGTTTGCTCTTTTAATTTCTAGGATTCAGTCATTGGGTTCATTGGTTGGGGGGGGGGGTACCACAGGACTACTTTGACGACTGATTGAGGAGTGTCAAGTTTGATTCTCCCTCGAAATGTGAAAATGAACTTACTCCCTTCCCGAACAAGGTTTTATGGACAAGACTGGTGTGCAAATATGGTTGGAACGTTGGAACAATGATCAGTGTTTGTTCTGAGGAACAAAATAAGATTTTCGTTAAAATTTGCCTAAATATAATTCCAGATATAAATATTGAACAAACTTCTCTTTAGTTAATCGATTTTGCAAATGAAACAATTCGTTAATTTGAAAACCCCTGAGTATTTTTTTTTTTACGAGTCCTGCCCAGAATTAAATTAAGTCTTACGTATACAAAACCACATGCTTTTTTCTAGTCTTAAATTATGACTCTTAGGCCATTTTAAACAGGTAAATAGCCCTAATTTATCAAAGCAATTAAATATAATTTTGACATAGCAAAATATTTGCTTTCAGAAGCCTTAGAAGTGTTTCATTAGCATTTCCGTGTTCAACTCCTGGTATGTCTTTATACGTTTGTTAGATGCGGATTAAATTGATAGATGATATGATCTTATTATTTCCATCCAGATGTCTTCTGTTATGGATTTAAATGTAATTAACTATTGGTATATTTTCCAAGGGGTATCATAATAAACCAATTCATGTACACCCAAAGAGCAGAAGTCAGCAGAAGGCCTGGGGTTAAAGACCCCTTTAAGAATAAAATAATGGATCCTCTATTTTAATTTTTTAATTTAAATGTTTTTACATGAACTTCCACCAAAGAATACACATTCAAACTGGAGGAAAATAATAATCACACCAAAATACTACAATCTAAATACATTTTAATGTATATGTTAGTAGTTGAGAAAAGTTGAGATAGCTTATTAGTCATGCAAAATCATCGACACCATCATGGTTCCAGCAGCAATTACAACCTAAAAAAAGAATTTGAATCCGGCCCAATGAAGCTGAACAAAGATTTTTTAAAGTTTTTTTTAAAGAAATTATCTCGCAATAAATATTTCCCATGTATCCTAACAGATCAACGGATGTACGTTTAAAGAACCGTGGCTAGAACAGGTTGGCAGTCCTAAGATATAAGAGGCAGACAGTGTCGTAGTCAGAAGCTGGGGATCCAGACACCTTTTAAAAGCGAGAAAAGCATGATGCATATTCTCTTTATCAATTTATAATGGTTAAGAAAGTTAATTTTACAGTTCAACCCCCCCCCCCCCGTCTGACTTGCAATATAATCCTGGTTGCATTGCTTAATACAGTGTTGGAAGCACAGTAGATGGTTTCAGGGGTATAGCTGGAGACAAAACTTCAAATACATCATACGACAGTTAGCGTTCAATCTCTAAACAATTATTCGTTCCTATTTCTCTTTATTTTGAGGCGTCTGGCGTAAAATTATTTAACAAGCTAATGAGGAAGCTTTTTCTAAAAACGTTTGAACATAAAAATCCTCATTTTTCATTTGCTGTCTTTACGTCTATGTAAATTGTTACCAGGGCTATAACAATAAAAGACTACCAGGGCAGTAACAATACCAGGGCTCTAAGGTAAAAATGTCTAATCGAACAGCTTGCCGAAGCGAATCATGCCGATACTAACCGAAACTCCTAAAAAGATTTTGATAACAGTACATATATCAAAAGAGTCTACCTATTAGGCTGATATACATAAATTTAGCCAGTGTTAAAAATAGTCATTGCAATTTACGAGCCTGATAATTGTTTTGCAAAATTTAGATAAAGGTGGAGAACACCCACAAGAAGGAGAAGAATCTTGATGAAAATTGTATTATTGGTGAGAGAGCCCTCCTACAGAGCAGCGGCTTAATTTCGTCAAAATAATCGGGGAGGGGGGGGGGGATAATTTGGGGCCGATTTTCCCAAATCAAGTGAAATTGACCGGGAAAAATGAAAAATGAGCCATATAGTACCATAAAGGTACAGATATATTAAAGAAGACTGACCTGTTTCTGTGGATGTTTGAATTATGCAGGCTTATCTTAGTTTTGACAAGATTTGTTAAGAAACTATATTTCATATGGGGGGGGCTGGGTTCTGGGGGGGGGGTTCAAACTGAGGGCTGGGAGGGGCAGCTGTCCCCCTGCCCCATAGCAAATTACGTCCAGGGTACAGAGGTTCCAAATCATTAAAATACTTTAAAAGCCATGTTTTTTATTGCCTGAAACAAACAGTTTTCATTTTAGAAAACATCGTTTTCTCATTTTGAATATATACGTTAAGCTTTAAGGTTTCATGCAATTATTTTATGATGCATATCATTTATTGATACCTTTTACAATAAGACTAGCTTCACAATCAGACAAATGAAGGGGACTATGGGCAACTAAGTAGCACATATTCCTTTCCAATGCTTTAATACCGCTATTCTTCTTCTTATTATAATACATTTAATTTTGGAATTCTTAAAAGAAAAAGAAATTACTCTTACCTGGTGCTAATGGTAAATTTAAGGGGTTGAAAGTCGTAGGTAGTGATGTACTCGTCAACGATGCAAGTGGCGACGATACAGGAGACTTTTGATCCAGTCCCGTGGCAACATTAGAAACTGAAGTGAGGTCAAGTGGTGCAAAAGAGCCTTGACTAGATTTTGTTCTATATTCATCACTTTGATCACTCTCAGATTCACTAGCAGCTTTCTTTTCATCTGTATCATTTCGTCGTTCTGAGCCCGCAGGACTGGATGCCGGAGGCTCAGAAGGTATGGAATCAAAAGGGGACCCACTTCTTGCTTCGCTTTTGATATTGTTGAAAGACTTATCATTCTCTTCATTAGGAATTCTAAGACCAAAATGCGGCATTGTAAAAAAGGGATTTGGATACGCACCCATAAAAGGAAATACTGGGAAATCTCTAACCTCTGCCGCTTGTATCTGCTCATGTGTGAGATCTGTCGGCTCACCTGTATGAAGTCTTATATGTTGTTGAAGAACTATCCCATTCGTAAATTTTCTATGACAAACTGGACATATATGTAATAATCTAGACGGCGGCTTAGCTCTATGCACCCCCATGTGAGTCTTAAGATTCCCTTTTGTTGTGAAAGCTCTACCGCAAATCTTGCATTTAAAGGGCCTTTCACCTGTATGAGTTCTATAATGCATTTGCAACGCACTCTTACAGCTAAGCACTCTATGGCAAATGACGCATTGGTTTGGATCACTCATTTTATTTTCAATGCTATCTACTAATTGTTGTAGCTTAGTAGTTTCAGAGGCTTTCGTAACCTCTATTAATGTCTCCCATGCATTGTCGTTTGAGCCCGGTCTAGGCAACAAGTTAGTATAAATCGCTGGGTCTTTAGCAGGATCGACATCTGAGGGGAGTAGAATAGACCCTTGACCATGATGCAAAACAGGAGGACCTTCTCTAAACGGAATTAATGGATTGCCTGGAATGCTAAGGGGGAAGCGCATATGTGGGTGTGGAAATGGGGGTAGAATCTGATGCGGTTGCAATTGCAATGGCTTTAAACTTAGATTTTCTGGTGTTTCATCGCAGCTTTGTTCTTCTTCGTCATCAATTTCCTGATTCATTTCCTCATCGGAGCTATATTTACTACCTAAACTACATTCATCATATAATTGATTTTGGTTTTCTAATAGATTTTCTTCTTGATTTTTTTTATCTTCATTTTCTTGCTTTTCTTCGATCTTATCTAATAGTTTGATAGCTTCGTTTGGTTCTCCATTAACAGGAGTGTCAGATTTATATTCCTTGATTAAATTTTGCGGCATTTCTTGGTCCTTTTTTTGTCGATGTACCGCTTCTTCTTTGTCCAGCAAAATCTCAGAATTAAACATGAGTGGCTGTCTAGCACGTATCAAATCTGGATTAAAGGATCGATACAAAGGCGATGGAAAATTGGAAATAACCCCCATGGGTGGACGAGGGAAACTTTGACCAGAGACCGCTAATGGGACGTTTGTTAAAGAACTGTTTGACCCAGGAGACTTAGCCTCGTTTTGTGGAGATTCCTCTATTTCTATCTGAGACAGAAGAGGAGGGTGAAATCTATCCAAGTGCTCTGGAACTGGGTGAGGATTCATTTTTATGTGGGGAAACCGGGCTGCATGTCTTTGGAAATGCACTTTCAAGTTACCTTTCGTTGTAAATCTGTTACCACATATATTGCACTTAAAAGGTCGCTCCCCTGTATGGGATCTAATATGAATTTGTAATGCAGAATCACTACTGAAAACTTTGCCACAGTACCGACAACGGTGTTTAAACATACCATCTTTTGAATTTTTCCCGTCTGAGCTATTAGCAGAAGCAGCACGGAAGCCTAGTTCATCGGCTAAATTCGATGACAATAAACCCTGAGATGCATTATTTAGAACTTGTTGGGTGGAACGTTGCAGCATTTCTAAAGTGCTGGGGGCATCTGGTGCAGGGAGAGGCTCCGAAGTCTGGAGGATTGAATCCGCTAGTGATGGTAAATTATCATAATGTATGTCGTTTTCCCCTGTTTGTACGTCTAATACTTGAGGTAACTTTTGTGATTCTTTGTCCTCTTCCGGCTTTTCGTTTTTGTCTATATCCTCTGCCTTTTCAATCTGTTGAGGAGGGATTGGCCCTTTCTGAGTTATTTGTACTTGCTGTTGCAACTGATGTATCAATTGCATCTGAAGAAACTGCTGTTGGTGAAGTCCATACAATGTGGATTGGAGTGAAGCAAGCTCCTGAATTGAATTGGGATTTTGAGGACTATTTGTGAAGGCAGAGGCTGCAAACTGTGCAATAGCCATTCTGGTATTTTGTAACGCGTCAAGAGCGTTGTTAATATTTATTAAATTTGTGGCAGGTGGCAAAAAAGGTGAATATGCTGCTTCAAGGGCGTTACCATTCAAAAAGGGATTAGCCATCCTTAAAGCTTCAGACATCGATTCAGGGACCTGATTGTCTTCATCCAAGCTTTCAGTACTCGTGTGTCTCTCCCTTTTCCGTCTTTGATTATTATTAGTTGAGTCCTGGTGGTCTTCGTGTTCTTGCTCGGACTCCGATTCATCTTGAGATACACTTCCCGATACGCTTGTCCCAGCCAAATTCCCTAGAAAAAAGAAAAATCCTAGCGTGAATTATCTTCGCACGTGTTCCATATTTAACCTGTCAAATTCAAGACAATCAACATAATTTCTTCACAATAACAAAATAAAATGAGTTCATATACATTTGATTAGATTTACATACCATTTTTTTCTAAAACTAATGGAAAGATGGAAAAGTGTTTTTTGTCGCAAATAATTTTGTGTCTAAATAAAGTTTTCCGAGCCAAAAAAACGAAAGAATTCTAGCTGTTATTGATTAATAAATAAAGAAGCAAACATCTAGAATTATAAGGTAGAACTATATATTCGTCTTTTTTGTAAAGGGTGGGGATGGGTGGGTAAAAAGTATGGTTACGGCACAGAAACGCATACGTAAATCATCGTAAAAACGAGTAGGGACAGCTACGGTTAAATTCCACTTTTCTAAAATTACTGCACATTTAAGCATGTCTCCACTCATAACTGTGGTTATTTTTATCTGTTTTAATTTTCGTGTTACTCTTCATTATCAAGGGTAAAACTGTCATCTATATCTTGAAAGATGACATAGAATGTTCTAAAATTCTTAAAGAATACAAAAAATTATTAAAATGTTATTAAAAGCACAACTATTTGCACTGTCTGGAAGCATCCACTTACATAGGTAGGTTTCGATGAGGCTATATGATATCTTGAACTGAATGGCCAACCAAAATTTCCAGTCCGGTGAGACTAGCCCTATTTAGGCTGAAAGGTGTGGCCCTATGGGAATCTTCCCTAATTTCTTCGTTACTAAGCATTGGATTCTAATGTTCCAGTTTACGCTAATAATTTTTCTGCAATAAAGAAGGGTCACTGCCCCCTCAGCACCCATTCTTACAATTATTCTAAATATATTGGTTCAAATGAAAATATACTGGGACTAGATCGTTCTCCTATCTTTGGAATTAAGTTTAAGGATCTGTAGCAGAAACAGAAAAAATTTGGAAACAAAATTGTTTCTTGAGGCATTAGCCCCCCCCCCCCATGACAGAAAGATCCAAATAATGCTCTCCTAATAGCTGGCCTGTAATTTATGCATTACAACAGTACATAAGCTTGAAAAGAATCGACCCTCTTAAATGAGCCTTTAAATTAGTGTTTATAAAAAACCTTAATTTTTAATTGACTTTATATTTGTCTAGGGACACAATACGTCATCGTCCAGTATCCTCGGAAACAGGAAGATTTAGTAAAGAAAAATATATTTTTTGTAGACATGCCATTGAAACCATCGTTTCGTGGTTCTCACACATTCTTTGTTTGATGGAACTCTTTTCTCAAGATTGCACCACTTAAACGGACGGTTTTTGGATTATAGAATCATGAAGACAAAAAGACAACAGAAGCTCTAAAAAAGGTAAAGCAGTGAAAACACCTTTTTTTTAATTCTGAAAATTTTCATCAAACTGGTTCAAGAATTTGATATGCCAAAAATGTTTTATTAACGGTAAAATAATTTACCAGAACACAAAGCGAAGCCATAGCATGATTATTAAATAATAAAGGTAGGGTATTAATAAAAAGAGATACAATTACGGTTGATCAGAATATCAAATTCAAATTCAAACTTTTTATTTCCTCCGAATACGAAGTGTAAACATTTTAAAGAAAATAACCGCTAATCAACAGGCTATTAAATTCTTTTAAACTATATAACAACAAGTACGCAAAGGCCTTAAATCAAACTTACCAGAAAAATTAACACTTTATTCAATAATTAATAAATTAACACTTAAAATTAACGCTTCACAAATTAACACTTCATTCAATAATTAATAAAGAAAAAAGAAAAAATAATAATACAAAAAAATAATTAAGCTTCATGCGCAGCTTTATATAAATTATGAGAAAAAAGAGGTAATTTGGATAAAAATTTCTTTTGCTTTTTCTCCAAAACATCAACAGGGTTTTTATTTTATATGTATTCATTAAAAAAGTATTTGATTCAGATTTAGAAAAGCGATTTAGAAAAGATTTAGAAAAGCCCAAGAATGGATAATTGAATCATACGCGGCCGCAAAATCTAACGCAAGTGTATAATCAAACCAAAAGAGAATCAAA
The DNA here is from genome assembly GCF_049724085.1 of Artemia sp. Qi Xiang Cuo. Lineage (NCBI taxonomy): Eukaryota > Metazoa > Arthropoda > Branchiopoda > Anostraca > Artemiidae > Artemia > Artemia sp. Qi Xiang Cuo. Next base: position 5,247,089 of record NC_142807.1, read on the forward strand.
TTAAACCTATATTTTTAAAATGTATATTTTTTTGTATTTTCGTAAAAAAATCTAAAATAATCCCTGGCTCCCTACCTGTTCAGTGGCAGATGCAGAGGGGGCGCCCCCCTAACGTAGTCTAAAGTAGTGTAATTTACTTAAATAACGCAAGTTTGCATTAATTAAACTTGGTCCTAAAGCAAGTTTATCAGATCCATCTATTCCCCCCCTAAAAAAAATCCTGGATCCGCCCCTGTACATATTTTGCCTCTGGTTTTGTGGAATACAGAGCCAAAAGACAAAAATGCAAAAACAGCTCTAAGAAAATGGAAAGCAACGAAACATCTTTTCTCAATTCTGAATTTTCAATCGAACCGATTCAAGAATTTGATGAGATTGAAAAACACTTATTGACGGTAAAATAAATTACCAACTACTCAAAACACAAAAGGACGTCATAACATGATTATTTAATCCTGAAGGCAGGGTATCAATCGAAAGAGATAAAATTCCAACGCATGCGTGAATGGACATTAAGTATGACATTGTTCGACCACAGTTGACAATGCCGGATTTGAAAAGACGATACACTCTTCAATTGTTTGAGCGATGTCAGTTTTATATGTCATATCAATTGACGTTTTCAAATCGCATACAATTGTATGTCAAAATAGGTGTACATTGTGTAGAATATTTGTTGGTATATGAGCGATATATTGATCTTTTCATTGGATTGTCACAATAGAAAAGATGGGGGATGGAAATCTTTGTATTGGGAATTCCATGTGATATGTGAGCTTTAGATTTATGTAAAATAAGCTTAGTGTAAGGGTTAGTTGGCAAAACAACTGTATTCCTTGTTAGCCAGTAAACACTCGAGAATTGAAGTTATTTTAATCATAAAGAAATATACCAAAATATGATGAAAATTTAATAGTTTAGTAACAAAATTATGGAAACTACAACAAAGAATTATGGAAGGGGCCGCCCAGAACGCATTATATTAAATACCTAACTTAACCCAACCAAAATACCATCTCTATATATTAAATATTTAACAAAAATATATCTACAACGTAGATTTCAACAAAGCTTTAGTTAATTGTCTCCGTATACAGAGAGCTATAAACCGGTTATTTATGATCATGCAGATCCAAATTCTCGAGTGTGTACTGGCTAATAAGGAAATACCAAAAAAACTTTTTAAAGTTGAAATAACTTAACAATGCCAAATAGATGTTAAACAAGTTAATTCTTAGCCCTAGTTATTCACCTTTTTATAAAGCTTTTTACGTTTTTTTTAAGCTTTTTAAAAAAATGCGTTTTTAAAAAACGTATTTTTTAAAGAAATTAGGGAAAACCAAAATTTATATTTTTAATGAAAAGGATCTCCATGTACAGTTACAGATTTTGCTAATAACGGGTGCCCAATCAGAAGAAAATAGATGGAAAAAAAGAAACGCTGTCGAAAAATCAGCAAGAAACTTGTTTGACCTTTTCTTTAAGAATTTCTTTTCTTTAAGATATTTTAAGAACGGCTCCTGAAGCATGGGCCGTTTAATTACAATAGGAAGTTTTTTTAAAAGTTCTAAAAAAGTTAGCGTAAAAAGCAAAGTATTGAGGAGGGGCAACCCCTTCATATACGGAATAGTTTCAGTTCATTTTGAATTTTAATGTTGCTCCATACTTTCAGTTAAAAACGGTTTTTTTTTATCAAAACTGTTAAGAAAAGAAAATCTATATAGCTGATGATATTTAAAAAGCCAACCTCAGGGAAGATCTTATTACATAGACGCTTACAATTAGTTTCCTTATAGTAAGCAAATCAATCTTAAAGTAAATACATACCAAATAACATTCTGGCAGGCTAGATAATGTACAGTTTACTTAATATAGATTATTCTGAGTTTTCTTGCGTTTGGATTTCATAAAAGTATAAGATTTATACCAGTTTCATACTTATTTCGAAAAAAAAGTTGTGAATGGCATTTCATTAAGTGATTAGAAGTACAAAATATCGAACACGGGTCTTTGTCCTTTCAATAGACACCCGGTCTCCGTTTTCGTGACAGATTTAAATTTGAAATGGGCAATTTCCAAATTCCCAGGAGAAAAGACTTTTAGTTTTGACTAGCCTTGGGATCTTTTCTGATTTTTCTATTGATCAAAACATATCTTACCCTCATATTGAATTACATATGAATTCTCTTAAACGACACCTAGCCTTAAGGCTATAGAACAGATGGATAAGAAGGCTTTTCAGGGAAAATTTATTCGATCTGTTAATGCAACAGGTCTTCCTTGTTAGCTTTCATTGACGGCTAAATTCAATAAAAAGTTACAGCGGAATAATTTGCTTTATAAAGTACCAATGACATCAAAATAAAAGCACCTTTTAACCCCTTGACCTATCTTAGGTCCGAGGCTGTATTCAGGGGGGAGTCAAAGGTTTGAACCCCCTCCCCCCGAAAAAAAAGAAATGTTTGTCCTACTAGTAAAACCGTAATAAAAATGCATGAAACACATTTTTGATGTGTTTTTTGTACCCCCCCCCCCTCAAAAAAAAAATCCCAGATACGGCCCTGCTTAGGTCTGCTTATGTCTGAAAACCACGAATTTGTAAGATTTTTCTTTTGGCACAAAATTAATTAGTTAAATTTTCCGCTGTTTTTCTTCCGTAAAATTTAAAATATTAATAATCAGTTGATTGCTAGCTTCCACTACACTTTCAAAGGTAAGGCGACACCGTCTTAAAGCTGTTTGATACTATGTGTTTTTAGATCATTTTTTACTGATCTTTCATATAAGTTTTGAAAGATCAATTATTTTGGGGAGGTGGGGGGGGGGGTGTTTTAACTGCGTTTTATGCCTCAGATTTAGGCTCAGACGGAGAAATTTTTACGAGGAGCCCAGTGAAAAAAAGTGTTTATAATTTGATTTAAAAGTGCCTAGGAATTCGGGGAAAGCTGGGGTTTTAGCCCCCCCCACTCAAATTAAGCCGTTTGTATGAGAAACTAAGTGTTAAACATTAATTTCTATAAGTATGTTAATGATGCTCGCAGGCACGTACCCAGCTTTTTTTTGGAGAGGTGCACCGACAATAAAAGAAATCTAATAAATGTTTCTTTTATAGAAACATACAATATTATTTTTATTATAAAAATATAAATTATAGAAACATAAAATATGTTTCTTTATAGCAACATAAGAAACATAAAATAATCATTTCATAATTTCAATAAAAGTGCAGACCTTCGGGATAACTTAGGAATTCTGGAGTGTGCGGTAGGCCCCAAGCCCCTGGTTGCGTCCTTTGATGTTCGTATGTGCCACATGGGCGTAGCGAGGGGGAGGCAGGGGGGGGGGGGGCTGCCCCCCTGGACCTTCAAATTTACATTAGATATGGCTGAAACAGCAGATGGTTGGATAAGCAGTTGATAAAAGGTAGATGGTTGAAAAAACTGGAAATAAACAGAAATGTCCAAATATCAGTTCCGATATTTGACATTCATCAATCTGCTGACAATCATCAATATGCTGAAGCATATTGATGATTTATAATTTTTGGTGATTACTTATTAATAAGGATTTCATAAGTATGACAGAACTTGCTGGCAATGTAAGGTTTTGTGAACTGTCAATATAACTTCGACCCCCCCCCCCGTCCTTCATCACAGAAGTGGCTGCCCCCTCCCCTAGGCAAGAAGTTACGTACGCCCATGCCTACATAACTTCATCTCCCCCTCCATCACACAATCGAATGCCCCCCCCCCCCAGACAATATGCTGCCTACGCCCATGATGTGCCACCATACAAAAAACGTGCAATTTGTTCAAGTGTCATTTTAGAGAAAAGATTCCAGACTTTTCTACCTCTTCTGATAATTTTAGTGGAAGTAAATTGCTTGTGAAATGCCATTTGCTAGGACAAATGAACATCTTCTGGAGCGGGAAAAAAGTAAGAATTAATATCTTCTATTCAGCCAAGCTTTTCAGAATTCGTGCTATATTGTGTTTTCCTTTATAAGATCCAGGGATTAAAAGAAAATGATTCAAGGGAATTGCCCATTCTTTTTTCCAAGAGTCCTTAACTGACAAACCATCCGCCAATTAATCTTAGAACAATGTTTTCCATGGTGTTAGAACTTCCACCCTCTCCAAGAGATAAGAAGATCAAATATCATGGAAATAGGGGGATTTGATTTCAGAAGCTTATCTAAAGCTTAAGATGGATTTTTCTTTGAAATGACTATCCATAGATTTTAGAAATAGCCGATATTATCTTAACAAGGAGTCGAATTATTGTGGAAATGACGCGCAACACCTAAAGGGAACGCTGCTGTCAAATATTATTTGAGCCGTCGTTAAACAAGCCTTATTATTCGTGTAAATTGCACACACCTATAGTGAATTTTGTGGCAAACTCAAATCGTATATAACCGTGTATAACCGTATATAACCGTAATAAATGAGTATGAGATTTGCTCATTTTTCGCAAGGGCTATTTTAAACTAGTATTGTACACCAGTAATGGGGTCATAGTAGACTGACGTCATGATCGCTTTAACCTTTTATCCTGTGTTCGCACAGCAGATTTCCGCGAAAAAAAACGGTCTTTTTGCGTTTCCCATCAGATTTTATTAGTTTTGTGAAAACATTTTTTTTTTAATTCATCAAATGAGTTCAATCGTGCTATTCGATTCATAAATTGACGTTTGAAAAATTACCTAATACATCTTTTCTTTAATAAAATATTGTTAAGAAATTTGAAACATTTTTCTTACGGACTTGAACCTCGGGACTTGTGCTAATAAAATTGTACTAGGATCTGTAAGATGTGTTTTAGGATCTAAATTAGGATCTGTAGATTGATGATTGGCAGTTCTAGAGCTAATTAACAGTAATAAAAATATCAACACAATTCAAGATACAAATACAGCACACTAAACATTATACGCCAGCAGCGTGCCTGGGGGAAGGGACTCAGAGCCTGCCCCAAAACCCAATTTTTTTTCGAGTTTCCGGGGATTTCTTATTCAAATTGTCATATTAAACCTGCTATTTTATTATTGGGCAGCCCCTAAATAATTCCTGTGGACGTGTCTGCCAACCCAAGTTTTTACTGCAACATTTATCCATCAAGCAAGACATAGTAGTTACTGTATTGCTTGCCAGCCAGTGGGATAATAGAGATGATAAGATTCAAATCAAGATACTGTAAAGGAAATGCCGTTGGTCTTAAAAACAGATAGGCTAAGTACGCATAAATACAGTTGAGAGGGGGGGGGAACAGTAAAAAAAAATGTCTCATAATTTGATTAGGAAGATCCAAGAAATTCAGAATAATTTTTGGGTGTCGATGGGGGTGGGCTTGGGGCCAGGGTTGCCAACTGCCAACGTCTAAAAAGAGCGTAAATCAAGGCCAAAAATAGTGAATTTTGCTAAAACAAAAGAGTGCAAGTCAATTAATTTGTGCACATCCCCTTTTACGCATCCCCTCTGAGGTACAAAAAAGTGTAATTCACACGAAAAGGGGGAACGTTGACAGCCCTGTTTCTTGGATTAAATGCATTCTTGTATTTGTATTAAATGCACTTTGCCCTTATTTGTATTTTTTTTCTATTTCTTTTTTTTCCTGTCAGTTCTTCTTTGTTTTGGTTTTGTCTGTATTTGTCAGAATTTATTTGTTTCTTTCCATTTTCTTTCTTTATACTCCATCAGTGTTGTATTTTACGTATATATTGGGCAATAAATTTATACATAGATACATACACTCCTGACGAAGTTGCTAACTATTGACGTTTAAAGCGAATGAAAACTGACACATAAAAAGAGTGATTTTCACTCTTCCGCATCCCCTCTGAGGAAAAAAAAGCGCATTTTACACGAAAAGGGAGCAAGTTGGCAACCCTGCTTGGACCCCCCTGCTCAAAAGCAAGAGCAATTTAAGCTTTTAAAAACGACCAGGGAAGAGAGAAAGACTCTTCGATTGGAAATTTATCCACTTTTTACTGTTCCACAGGCATATTAACTTCGTAGAAAGCAGGGGAAATAGCATATTCTTTGGAGGGGACAACCCCCTGCCTTGGTCGCAGTTTATTCCTTACAGTTTTTCTCTCATCTATTTGTACATGTTGAGTAAAAAATTCATCAGAATTCTTCCATTGCTTCCCCCTTCTTAAAATCTTGAATCCACCACTTGGGAAGATTGTTTGTGAATGAGACGAAAAATGCCTCAAAAAGTCTAGATTAAAGACCATCTACATTATTTTTAAGTACTATTTATTAAATTGAGCCATGTTACTCAGATACACCCTGAAATTGTTCAAATATTTTGCCTCGTTTGTGTCCTAGAAAAAACACGGTAAATTGTTCGATAAAATTAAGAAAAATTTCTTCCAGGGGCAATAATTGGAATTGCGGGTTGGCAGAGAGATTGGACCCTATAGTTTTCGCCACCCTCCCCTAGATTTTGAAAAATACATTTTTTGGCATTTTCATTGAAAAAAACCTTTTTTCGTATTATCGCTGAAAAAAAAATCAAATTCCTCCCCCTTCCCTTGATTACTGAAAAATAAATTTTGCCCTTCTTGATTTTTCCTGATTTGACGTCCCTGATTACTTCCGCTCTCCTCTAAAGTTTTGAGAGTGTTTGACATGCCCTTTCAATTCGGCACGGCGATATAACCCTTTCATTTCTTCCAAGTTGAAATCAAACAGTTCGTGGTAACGAACTGTAAGTAAGGAGTGACCCGGCTCGATTGTAACCGAAACTCTAAAAACTGGAATTTTGATACCAATAGATACATCAATAGAATCAGATTTTTATGCTGATTTCAAATATATAAGTTTCATTAAGTTTAATTCTACCCATCAAAAGTTACGCACCTGAGAAAATTTGCCTTATTTTCGAAAAAAGGGGGAAACACCCCCAAAAAGTCATAAAACTTTAATGAAAATCACACCATCAGATTCAGCGTATCAGAGAACCCTTTTGCGGAGGTTTCAAGCTCTTATCTGCAAAAATGTGGAATTTTGTGTTTCTTGTCAGAAGAAAGATCGCGGATGCTTGTTTATTTGTTTGTTGTGTGTTTTTTTTTTCAGGGGTGATCTTATCGATCCAGTAGTCCTAGAATATCGTAAGAGGGCTCATTTGAACGTAAATTAAAAGTTATAGTGCCCTTTTTAAGTGAACAAAAAAATGGAGGGCAACTTGGCCCCCTCCCACGCTCATTTTTTTCCCAGTCACCCAATCAAAATTTTTAGATAGGTATTTTGTTCAGCATAGTCAAAAACCTAATAAATATGTCTTAGAGGATGACCTAATCCCCCACAGTTCCCGGGGGAAGGGCTGGAAATTATGAACTTTGCCCATTGTTTAAATATAGTATTTGTTAATGGGAAGTATAAAGACGTTTCAGGAGGGATTTTTTTCTGATGGGGGGGGGGTATTGGAGGAGGGGGCTACGGTGGAGGATCCTGCAATGGAGGATGTTTCCTTGAGGGAAGGGACATTTCTATGAAGGGGGTGCCGGATTTCCCAGCATTATTTAAAAAGACGAACAGAAATTAAATAAAAATAACTAGTTTTTTCAACTGAAAGTAAGGAGCATCATTAAAACTTAAAACAAACAGAAATTATTACTCCCTAATATACTAAATAAAACATACGAATACAGAAGTTCGTTACGTAAGTTAATTCGTAAGTTACGTCAGAACAAAATTTCGAGAAAGCCATTTAGCCAAAAAAGTAAAATTAATATGCAAATTCCTTTTTAATTATTCATGTACGGTGAGCCAAAATCAAAGCTGCATTAATTCAAAAATGTTCAGAAATTAAATAAAAAAAAAGTTTTTTTTAACTGAAAGTAAGGAGCGACATTAAAACTTAATACGAACAGATATTATTCCGTATATGAAAGGGGCTGTCGCCTCCTCAATACCTCGCTCTTTACGCTAAAGTTTGAATCTCTCACACAACTTTATTTTTTAAAATAATAAAAAACTTTAGCGTAAAGAGCGAGGTATTGAGGAGGGGATAGCCCCTTTCATATACGAAATAATTTCTGTTCGTTTTAAGTTTTAATGTCGCTTCTTACGTTCTGTTAAAAAAAAAACTTGTTTTTTTATATTTATAAATAGAAAGAGACGTATCACTGTCCTATGCTCCCGTACTAAAAAGTGTGCTTGAATTCCATTGGTTTATTTTTGTGACGTATTTTCGATAGGTCAATCACGTCGTTTTGGCACATGTTTGTTTTGAGGTGCGTTATCACCTTAGGCCCGACACATCAAATTTTGAGCCAGTGAAAAAAGAAAACAAGAAAGAAACAAAACAAAAGCACAGTTGATTGATTCTTGTGTATGAAAATTTAAGCCGCTAAAAAGAACGACAATTTTTGAGCCCCAATTTTTCTTTTACAAATAAACTCTGTTGCTCTGTGGTTAAAAAAAAAATATTCAAGGTAACAAATTCGTATTTCAAATGCTTCTTCATTAAAGTAGTTTTCTGCCATTCTGCGGTTAAAAAAGTGCTCAAGGCAACAAATTCGTCATTCAAATACTTTATTTAATCTTCTCGGACAAAAGCCGACAGAAAAATGCTCTACCTTTATCAGGGAACACTCCCTTAAATATCAAATCGGCGGCAGGGTTTCCAGCACCTTCTTCAGCCGAGTCATTACCTAAAAGAGAACTGGCTTTTAAATTTAGTTATCTAGATTTATTTGGACAACAACACAGTCAACTTCTCTTTAAAAGTATTAGTAGTGATTGGCAGACACGCAAAAACGATTTTTTTGGGGGGGGGGGGGGTAATAAAACAATTTCTGAGGGTAAGAGTAAAAAAGCAAATCTTATTTGATAATTTGAATAATAAATGCCCAGAAATTAAATGAAACTCAGAATTTTTGGGAGCCCTCACCCCCTCCGCTCCAAGTTTTTCTGATGATTGACTTCAGAAAAATACGTAGAAATTAACAAGGAGGGTGGTGAAATAAAAAAACAGTCAAACCATGTTCATAATACAGCCCTTTAGCGGCCTGCAGCTCAATGCAGTGTTTTACTGGAATAGCTGTTTGGCACAAAATTAATGTAGGTTTAACTTAGATAATGATTGTTCAACTATCGTTTTTCTTCATACTCACTCATTTTTCTACGAGCCCAGATAAAACAAGTAAGGAAATCTGGTTTTTCTATAATTAAGGCTTGTTGGTCAGATTTGGATGACAGCTGCCTTTAATCAAGCCAAGAAAACCTTATAAAGGTACATTTTTTGCAATATACTCTAAAAAGCACTGTCTAATGAAAATTTTAATGATACATTTTTCGATATGTTCAGCATACAAAAATAAATGTTGACAACTTAACATAATTTTGCGAAAAACTCAAATAGTGTTTTAAATGTGAAAATAAGTAGTTTTCCAGACAAATAAAGTGGAAATCAGAGAGTTCTTTTTTTCAGAAAATGTTTTGACGTATTATATATTATATATTAAAACTGAATAATTATTATTATATATTTAAAAATATAATATAATAAATATTTTACATTAAAACTGATTTTGTACCGCAGTTGGGTGACAATTCATATTTAAAATATCTTTATTGGTGTGGATATCAATTGATTTAGTCGCACTAAACCTTGTAGGTCGTCTGAAAAGGTATAAAAAATATTAACAATATAGTTTTCCTACAACTGTTATTTTTTGCATGTAATGCTATTTTTTCTTTATTTGGATACTCGTTACTTTGTTCGTTACTCGTTACTCATTACTTACCTCGTTACTTTGTTTTAAAACTGTAGCTATTCCTTCAAAACTTATCACAGCTTTCAAACAAATTTAACTGAGAGAGTCTTTGTGAGAATTTTAAATTAAAGTTTTGTGGTTAAAAAATTTATGGTTTTTTTTACAATTGTATAAAATTTCATGTTTTTTATTACACTTGACGATATGGTCAACAATTGATTTGATCGACCCTGATCTAGTCGGTCATCTGAAAAGGTTCAGGAACCTTTGCCTCAATCTCTGGATCTATTCTTATCTTTCGTCGTCATAAAATTATCGGTAAACAAAATTAAATTCTTTGATTTTTCACAGTTTCGATGTTTATGGATTGGGCATTTCGCCACGCAAGCAACGAGATTTTGTTTTGTAATAATAGTTGTCTTGTAAATTAATTACAATACAAAATTCAGCCTTGTGCATTCTTTTGAGTCAGGTATTTAACCTATTTTTAACATCCACAAATGATCAACCTTCTTCTTTTTAGTTGACTGAAATTTTTAGGAAGATACAAAGTCGATTTACAATATTCATTAATTGATGATCCCGATAGTCGGTCGCCACGACAGCCAATGGAAGGGTGTTTTAGGCGAAGTTGACCCCTTGATTTTCAAAAAATACCTTTGTGTATCTTACTTAATAAAGAATAGAAAAGATCCTGATACTTGTGCATTATATCTTAGATATAATGCACCTAGATATAATATATCTTAGATATACTGTACAAGGAACTACTGCAGGAAACCAGACAAACGGGTATTTGCTAGATAAATGGATCGCAAAGCGTGATTTATTATTGCGCTTACAATATTTAAACTGTTGTTTTTGGGGGTTTAGGGGGGTGGGAAGGTACCTTGGTTTGGTTACGTATTTAATATATGTTATGTTTTACCTCCACCCAGCGGCGGATCCAGAGGGGGGGGGGTTGAGGAGAGCGCACCCCCCAGCGTAGTCTAAAGTAGTGTAATTTACTTAATTAACTCAATTTTGCGTTAATTAAACTTGCTCCTAACGCAAGATTATCGGATCAACCTATTTTGCCCCCCCCCCCTAATTTTCTTTTCGGATCAACCTATGTTGCGCCCCCCTCCCTAGAAAAATCCTGGATCCACCCCTGCCACCACCTCTCCCCCTAATATGCAAATAGGTATTTGCTTATTATATGGGCCTCTCTAAAAAGTCAAGTTTGGTTAATGCTAATGCAATAAAATAGGATGAATATAATAGTTTAGAAACGAATTTGGGCTATATATTTGCACATTAAGGGGGGGGGGGTAAAGTATAGCATATATTAAATACGCAACCTACCTAACCTAGGTACATTTCTCCCCTCCCCATAAACCCCCAGAAAACCACAGTTTAATGTCGTATGCGCAATGCAAACCACGCTATCATTGCCTAGTCTACAGCGGTTAACATGTCAAAAATGGGTTTTATCATTGCCTTCTCTGCAGCGGTTAACCCTAGAGGCCCATATAATGGGAAAGTACCGTGCAAATATATAGCCCAAATTTGTTTCTAAACTATTATATTTTCATCCTATTTTATTTACCTTGTACAGTATATAGCGGTGGGTGAGATATAATGCACAAGTACCAAGATCCTCCTCCGACATTTTTGTGAACCGGTGCCGCCTCTTAGTAGCTTTAACGTTTGATGACTTTACTCATATGAGTTAATAAAAAAATGAATATGCGGGTTCCTCATCATTGCATTTGACAATTAAAGACTAAAATCCAAAGAGTGTTGAGAGCTTGGGGCTACTGCTAACCTTGCTCTGGAATTAAGTAATATCTCGTGATTGTCTTTCTACTCCTGTTTTGCTCTTCAGGAGGAAATCTCTTCACTACCACATGGCTGCTCAACCACTTCCTGAATTCTGACTGCTTAGTGCTTTCTGATCTATATGGTGATCATTAACCCCAATAATTCAAATAGCTTTGATTTCAGCACCAAGGACATGATGAGAAAATCATTTTCTTCCCCCTGGACCCATCGTAGAATCTTAGAAACTTATTGAAAATCTCACCATCAGATTCAGCGTATCAGATAACCCTACTGTAGAGATTTCAATCTCCTATCTGGAAAAATGTGGAATTTTGCATTTTTTGCCAGAAGAAAGATCACGGATGCATGTTTATTTTTATTTTAATTTTTTTTATTATTCCACAAGGGTGATCGTATCGACCCAGTAGTCCTATAATATCACGAGGGGGCACATTCAAACGGAAATTAAAAGTTCTAGTAGCCCATATAAGTGACTTAAAAAATTGGAGGGCAACTAGGCCCCCTCTCACGATCATTTTTTCCCAAAGTCACCGAATCAAAATTTTGAGATAGCCATTTTGTTCAGCATTGTCGAAAAATCTAATAATTATGTCTTTGAGGATGACTTATTTCCCCACAGTCCCCGGGGGAAGGACTGGATATTATGAACTTTGCCCGTTGTTTATAAACAGTATTGGTTATTGGGAAGTATACAGACGTTTCAGGGGGATTTTGTTCTGTGTGGTGGTGGGGGAGGGTATCCAGAGGAGTGGGTCACGTGGGAGGATCTTTCCATGGAGAATATTTTCATGGGAGAGGAGAATTTTAGATGAAGAGGGCGCCAGATTTCCCAGCATTGTTCAAAAAACGATCAGAAATTAAATAAAAAAACAAGTTTTTTCAACTGAAATTAAGGAACAACATTAGAACTTAGAACGAACAGAAATTATTAGGTATACGTATATGAAGAGGCTCGCCCCCTCGTTAATACCTCGCTTTTTACGCTGAAGTTTTTTTAGTACTTTTATAAGAGCTATTTATTCTAATTAAACGGCTTTTGTGATTCAGGGGTCATTCTTAAAGAATTAGAACAAAATTCGAACTTTAGTGCAAAGAGCGAGGTATTAACTAAGGGACGAACCCCTTATATACGTAATCATATCTGTTCGTTTTAAGTTTAATGTTGCTCCTTACTTTCAGTTGAAAAAACTTGTTTTTTCTATTTAATTCCACAAACAGAACTACGCCTTCAAAGGGAAACTACCCATTCTTAAGCTGTTTGGTACCAAATGTTTTTAGCTCAGTTTTTGCTATTTTCCTGCAAATACGTCTTTTTTATTTTGGCACCCGCTACTACCAAAAACCTCATATGGAGACTTCTTCACAAAAAATTGAGCCCCCTCCCCGTTTTTTTCAAATTTTTCTAAGATATATGTTTGTATTAAGCTTCCACTCAACCAATTTAAAGTCAGATTTTAATCTCACTTTTGTTTTGAAATTACTGGATTCTATTGGGAAAATATCGAAACGGCAACCCTGTTCGCACGCCTTACATAATGTAGTGCAGGAATGAGAGATTGTAACATAATTCGTATTCCTGTAAAAACCTCTTACGTCTGCTGAAATCAGGCAGCAAGTGTAGATCACAGAAGCATGCTAATTTATTTAATAACAGTGACGCGTGCTGCGATGTATGCATTCAACTCAGCGGGATTTTTTGCTTCTGACTCTGCGTGAGATTCGCTAACACGAAGCTTACCCGATAAGTGCCAAAAGGAATAGCATGTATGTTGAAAGAAGAATAACTTTGTAACACAGTCTGCACTCTACTGATTTCTCAGCAGGTTAAGGGGTCCAGTGAAGTCTTGCTCAAGGACTTGGCAGTTTTCAATTTAAGGGGAATGTCGAGTAGTAAGTTTAATCGGTTACATAGCCCCCCCTTAAGCATGCAAAACTTTTCTCCAAGGGTAAAGGTTTGCTATCTAGACAGTAGTTGGTCTTTACACTATTTTAAAGCCTTTAGGCTTGATGGGAGAACGCTGGGTACAAAAGACTGGATTTTTTCCTGTTTTGTGAGATGCTTGTCGTCGCTGGTGTGCCACAAGCTCTTTTTTCCGCCCCTATCCTGGAAAGGAAAAATCTACCAGCATGGCCTCACAGTGGGGTCAGATTGGACCTTTGTGAATTCACCCAAACAGACCTTTGGCTGGGAACAGCACTGCATGGTGACCTTAGGCGGTATCCTTCAAAAAATGGTACAGCCTCGCATACATCATAGCACTGTGCTGGATCTTGAGCAATGCGTATAATTCTTCTGGGTTTTGTTTGTTTTGCTGGGCTTTTTGAACTGTTTGGCCTACTTTTGCTATGTTATTTATGATGCGGTTTAGCCAGAATTATATAGAATCGTGTCTATCACCCGTTTATTTGGATTTTTTTTCGGTGGATTTGGTCCTAAGGGGTGGGCCACTATGAAAGAACAAGAAAACTTGGTATCAAAGTGGAAGGTGTAAAACTCTCCTATGCTCTCTGAACTCTCGTAGATTAAGTGCTATAGATAACAAAGTTAACGAAATGAATGAATTTTGGAGATCTTGAGACTTTTGTGCGTGAGACTCGATTTGAAAATTAGTGATAATGAGACAAAGTCACTTAATTAATATGGACAAAGAGATATATATATATATATCTATTTCTAAGAGTCGTCAGCAGAAAAGCAAATCGATAAATATAAAATTAGACTTGCAATAAAATTTACTTACAGCGAATGTTTACTAAATATGGTTTTATTTATATTTACTTATAATTTAAAACTCCAAATTATGCCCATCAAGGAGGCAGTGCCTCTTTAAAGAGGCGACCCACTACAATTTTAAGAGATTTCCGGTCATAGCGGTCGCAGAGAGATGGCGGTGATTGCAATTTGTAGTCTAAGCTCAAACTAAGAAACATGCAAAATTTCACCCCCTTCCGACTTTATCTTCATGGGGGAAAGTGGGCCGGAAGTTTCGACCCTCCCACCACATCCCCCCTTTAACGTTGTCCGATCAGGCTGAAATTTAGAGGATAAGCTTTCCTAGGACCTGGGAGCTTATCCTCAAAATTTCAGCTCAATCCGATCACTCCTTCCCTGTTTTTCAAAAACCAAATATAGCCACTTAATGTTCATCAAGTTTTTTTTTTCAGCCACGCCTACAGGCTACAGTTGGCAATGGACCCGGGTGAATAAGAACTCATTCGAAGCGGAATTTGACCTGTTAGGGCCTTTTCGCATTTTCAGACCGAAAGAATTTTCCCCCGAATTACATTTACGAAAAACCTCGTTTTCCCATAAAAGCCCAGGTTAATTTTTGAAATTCCTAAAAGCATAGTATTTCATTATTAAATTAGATCAAAATAGTCCTCTTAACCTGAAAAGACCGACTGCAAGCTTCCAAAATTTCCAGCTTTCCCAGAAGTTGTTTTGTCGAAAAACGAAAATCTTACTTTGTATTTGCTTGCGTCGAAAATAGACTGCAGAGACTAAAAATGATTTAACAAGAGTCTCTGATAGTACAGTGGTCACTATTCCTGTCTGTCATGCGGAAGACCCGGGTTCGATTCCCCGTCAGAGTAATTTTTTTATATATTGAATTTAAAGTAGTATCTCTTGAATTTAAAGTTTAAAAAAGAAACTCAGTTTCTTTTTTAAATCCAATCTATTAAATCCTTCGGCTCAACAGGCGTCTCCAGAAGAATACCACAGTCGGCCTTCAGCTTACAGGTAAGTCTCCACTGCTTTGATAACATGCCGTATACCCGCATGCTCGAAGAAAAGTTGAAAAAAGAAAATCTTAATGTGCATTTGATTTGAGTAGGCTATTCAGGAATTAATAGCCTTAACAGAAGAATCTTCAAAAGCAGGGGGTTTGGGGGGGCGGCAGCCCCCCAACTTTAACTCCTGACACGATCAGCTAACAGTTAGTCAAGCAATAATAAGTAATAAACTGTACGAAAACGTGCAGAAATTTATTTGAAAAAAACTACGTTTTCTGAAGAGTTAAAGCCTCTTTTGTTAAGATTTTTATTTTGGGGGTCTACCGCCCCCCTCCACCCCCGCTTTTTCCCTTGCAAAGAAATGCTTTGCAACACGAACGAAGTCTGCTTGAATTTTGTACCGTAAGAACATCCTATTGCATCTGTATGATTAGAAACAGTACTGAGCCTGTTTGCTTCATTTTTTACAGGAGATTTTTCCCTAACCGATAACAAGCTATAATGTGATGAACTTAACAATTTTGAACAGAAAAAACAGGGAACAGAAGAAGGGCTCAGCATAAACAAGCAGTTTAGGTTCAGGTACGTTCAGGTTCATCTATTTTTCCGTCATACATAATCACACTGAATACATAACTATACCTGGCGCAGAGACAAGTTTGTAGTTATAATTGTAACAGACTGAGTTGTCATTGCCAAATTCTCGGAAGTTTAAAAAAAAATGCCATTCAAACAGTTTCATTCGAGTTGGTACGACCAACTGTTTGCAGGCTACAGGACTTAAAAAATCTTAACAAAAGAGGGTGCAAAAGCGGGGGGTTTGGGGGCGGCAGCCCCACAACTGTACCTCCTAATCCCTGTACGTTTTAAGGTTTGAACTTGTGACTCAGCCTCTTTAACTCTTTAGAAAAGTATTTTTTTCAAATAATATAGGTAATAAATACATATATTACAGGCAAGGCCGTTTCTATCGGGGGGGGGGGCAGTTTTTTACTCCCTCCCCCCGATATATACAGTCTGTAATATATGTAGTTACCACCCCCTCAAAAAAAAATTTTATTCGTAAAAAGTAACAATATGCATATAAGCAAATTTGTGGATGTTTTTTAACTCCCCACCCCCCTCACAAAAATCCTGGATACGCTCTTGATTACAGGGTAGAGACGTTAGTTTGAGCAGGCTCCGCAGCAAACAGCGGGGGAAATTGAAAAAAGAAGATTTATTGCTTGTTCTGATTTTGGTAAACTTACCATCTTTTTTGGGAAAATTGTCTTTTGTTACAAATGTGTTCAACCATTTGTTTGAACACCATCTATCCTTATTTTAAGACAATTATCGAATGAATGTGCAAAGCCAAAAACCAAAAGCCTAATACTTTGAACGTAGAATTTCAAAAAATAGAGTTGGACAGATTGGCTTCTGAAAACGACATTAATTTAATCATGTCATAGTTACAACTGAGAGAAACATCCATTTCTATTAGAACTAAGCGAAAGGACTGTCTTTCATTTAGCAAGAGACATATTTGTTAGGATCTCTAGTGACCCATTATCAATAGGATCTAGTATCCTAGGTTGTAATCTGGGGCCCCAAAGGGGAACACTGAATTAGTATATCCAATCATGATCCTATTGGAACAAATTGGACCGAAGTGGACACCGTCCTCAAATTGGACCATCTGGTCATAATAAGATATGCGAAAGCGATTTGATATGTGGTTTTGAAAGAATATGGGACAGCTGATGGATACCATTCTATATGAAACAGACTGTGATGGTCTGCTTATTGATAACCCTTTCCCCGATTGATTTATCAACATTGTATTAGTGAAAGAATTAATTTATGTCAAATCTGTTGACCCTTCTATTGGTAACGGGTCTTGCTGGCAAACGCTTACAAAGAAAAACAGTGCATAATCTTGCATCTGTGTATGTGCGGGGGGGGGGGGGGGTAGTTCCTCATAGCAGCCGAAAAACTGTGACTTAATTCGAAACATATGGGGCAAGCCTTAAAAATGATGGGAAATCTGGTGGGGATGAGCACAATTTTCTGTATGTGCTGATTTCGATGGGAGTGCTATTATTTGCAGAAAGTGTAATTAAATATCAAAATTAATACATAACAAGCATTAGTGAAAGAATTAATGCATTTTAAATCTGTTAACCTATTCATAGGTATCGGATCTCGCTGTTAAACGTTTAAAACAAAATATCTAGATTGCGATTTATAGCGTAAAAAAAAACTAAGATATATATATATATATATATATATATATATATATATATATATATATATATATATATATATATATATATATATATATATATATATATATATATATATATATATATATATATATATATATATATATATATATATATATATATATATATATATATATATATATAAATCTACGTTAATTAGAAAAAATCCGGATGCGAAACTTAAATACTGTTCAAAAAGAAAGCGTTTTCCATTGCTAGATATGCTTTTTATATAAATGAGAGTTATAACGACCAAATTAACTTTTTAATCTTTTCTCATTTGTAATATATATATATATATATATATATATATATATATATATATATATATATATATATATATATATATATATATATATATATATATATATATATATATATATATAATTAATTGAATAGTCAAGTAATAAAGTGACTTAGTTTATTTTTCCTTTTAATTTTTAGCATGACAGTTGATATTAATCTTATCATCTTCTTTCACCGCCATATGAAAGGCCTATAATTTTTGTCGTTAAAATACATTTATGTTGTTTACAATACATTACTGAATGTCAAACTTTTTAATCCTCCACTAATAATCGTAAAATGAATAACAAGCTCTCAGAGTTTCCGCATATTAAAAACGTCAAACGAAACTATTCGGAGGGTGTGAACAGGGGAGAAAGAAACTGTTAATGTTGATTTATATTGTTAGTTCAGTTGCCTGAAAAAAAAAAAATCTTCGGTTTTAAGTCGCATGGGTATGGTGCGTGAAACATTTTATTTATTTTGCGTTTAAAAAGATGTTCCAATGACATAAAATTCTTAAAATGTCGTTCCTTTAAGTTGTTGTCTAACTTTTATGTCAGTGGCCGAAATTTCTAACCGTCATAACCCAACCCCTAAAATGACTCTTTCTTTATTATTCCTAAATAATTCTTTTTGTGTTTTTTTTTTATTTAACTTTCAAGATGAAACTTGAGCAGAGATTCACAATCTCCACTCTCCATGCCCTTTGAATTAAACAAAGAAAATTGGGATTAAACAATTAAACGCATGGAAGATCTTTTCTTTTATACCTGTACCACTATTCAATATGTATTTTTTTATTCGTTTACGGGCCCTTCAGTTGAAACTTGACCACGGCCGTGGGGTGGGGGTTAACATCACCCCCCCCCCCCAAATGTTTGTCCGTCTCGTAAAATTACAAACAAGAATGTAAACAAATTTTTAATGAATGAATGAATGATTTTTATTACCCATCTTTCAGGCACGTACGCAGGAATTTGTTTCGGGTGGGGGGGGGGCCCAATTTGTTTCGGGGTGGGGGCCAAATCCTTCAAACCCATTATTCTGTGAGAAAAATCAGAAAATTATGGGAAAATGAAACAAATCGTGAGATTTCGGGGGGGGGCGGGACCGGAGGCCCCTCCCTGCGTACGTTCCTGCCATCTTTAGCAATACAAAAAAATAAAATGGAGTAGAGAAAAAATTAAAAGAAAACAACAAAACACATCGAACAAACGAACAACTTAAATTAATACTTCAATAACTAAAAAAAAAAAAAAAAAAATGGCGAAACTATTTACATAAAAAGACAACCATTACACATTACTGACTATAGCTTCAAACATACTATGCGCTGGGTCTAAAGATTTCAGGAACTTTTCCCCCCTGGTCGCGATCACGAAGAAGGGGTCACCGAGTTCTATAGGTTTGCAAAATATCTGCTTAGCCATCCCCCCTGGCGAAGAAACCGCCAGATTTCAGCACGTTACTGAAATCGTAAGCACGGATTGTTTTTTTTTATCATCAAAAGTAAACAAAGACCAGAAAGGTGACAAAGCTAAGATATGAGGGGTGGCAAAGGAATTGAAGATCCTATGTCTATGTATTTTAGGATGACTTAATCCCTCGAACCCCCGTCATCCTAAAAGACATAGTTACAATATTTTTGACCATGCTGAACAAAATGGCTATCTCAAAATTTTGATCGGGTGACTTTGGTAAAAAAATGAGCGTGGGAGGGGGCCTAGTTGACCTCCATTTTTTTTGGTCACTTAAAAAGGGCACTAGAACTTTGCTGGAGTTGAATTCTTGGCCTGTGTTAGCATATTCGTTAGACAAAACTCTGAAATTACTCTCTATGCCACTGACGGATCTACTCAGATTTAAAATATCGTCGGCATAATTAACAAAGGACAAATCAATTCCACGAAAAATAAAGCACGTTTTCACCGGCTTCTGAGCCTCGATGATACTGTCAAGCAGTTCGTAGTAACGAACTGTAAGTAAGGAGCGACCCGGCTCAATGGTAACCGAAACTCTAAAAACGGAATTTTGATACCAATAGATACATCAAAAGAATTAAATTTTAATTCTGATTTCAAATATATAAGTTTCATCAAGTTTAATCTTATCTATCAAAAGTTACGCGCCTGGGAAAATTTGGCTTATTTTCGAAGAAAGGGGGAAAGACCCCCTACAAGCTATAGAATCTTAATGAAAATCACAACATCATATGCAGCACGTCAGAGAACCATACTGTAGAGTTTTCAAGCTCTTATCTATAAAAATGTTGCACTTTGCATTTCTTCCCAGAAGAAAGATCTCGGATGTGTGCTTATTTGTTTGTTTTTATTTATTTGTTTTTTTTTTCTTTTCCCCAGGGGTGATCGTATCGACCCGGTGGTCCTAGGATATCGTGGGAAGGCTCATTGGAACTGAAATGAAAAGTTATAGTGCCCTTTTTAAGTAACCAAAAAAATTGAGGGCAACTAGGCCCCCTCCCATGCTCATTTTTTTACCAAAGTCACCCGATCAAAATTTTGAGGTAGCCATTTTGTTCAGCATGGTCGAAAATATTGTAACTGTGTCTTTTAGGATGACTTAATCCCTCAAAGCCCCTAGGGGGAGGGCTGAAAGTTATGAACTCTACCCAATGTTACAATATATATAGTATTGGTTATTGGGAAGTATACAGACGTTTTCAGGGGGAATTTTTTCTGGTAGTGGGGAGTGAGGGTGGGTGGGGGGTTATATGGGAGGATCTTTTCATGAAGGAAGTTTTCATGGGGGAAGGGATATTGCTATGAAGGGGGCGCCGGATTTCCCATCATTGTTTAAAAAAAAAAAAATCAGAAACTAAATATAAAAAAACAAGTTTTTCAACTGAAAGTAAGGAGCAACATCAAAACTTAAAACAAACAAAAAAAATATTAGCTATATGATTGGGTTCACCTTCTAGTCAACGCCTCGCTCTTTAAGCCAAAGATTTTTTAGTACTTTCATAGGAGCTATTTATTCTAATTAGCGGCCTTTGTGATTAAGGGGTCATTTTTAGAGAATTGGAACAAAATTCGAGGTTTAGCTTAAAGAGCAAGGTATTGATTAAGGGAGCAAACCCTCTAATATATGTATTAAAAATATATGAATATAGAAGATCGTTAAGTAAGTTAATTCGTAAGTTACGTATATTTATTACTAATAAAAAAGTTCGTAAATAAAATTCAACAAGTTTCGAGAAAGCCATTTAACCAAATAAAAGTAAAATTAACATGCAAATTTCGTCTTAATTATTCATGCACGGTGAGCCAAAATCAAAACCTGCATTAATTAAAAAACGTTCACATATGAAATAAAAAAAACACGTTTTTTTTACTGAAAGTAAGGAACGACGTTAAAACTTAAAACGAACAGAAATTATTCTGTATATGAAAGGGGCTGTCCCCTCCTCAACGCCTCGCTCTTTACGCTAAAGTTTGACTTTCTCACAGCTCAATTTTTTTTAAACAATAAAATTTGGTTTTAATTGCAAATTTTTTTAATTAACTTTAACGAAATTCACACCATCAGATTCAGCTTATCAACGAACATTATTAAAGAAGCTTCAAACTCCTATCTGCAAAAATGTGGAATTTTGCATTTTTAATTAACTTTAACGAAAATTACACCATCACATTCAGCTTATAAGAGAACCCTATTAAAGAAGTTTCACGCTCCTATCTGCAAAAAGGTGGAAATTTACAATTTTTGCTCGAAGAAAGATCACGATGCGTGCCCTCCAAAAAATGGAGGGCTACTAGGCACCGTCCCACGCTCATTTTTTTCTCAAAGTCACCCAATTAAAATTTTGAGATAGCCATTTTGTTCAGCATAGTCGAAAATCCAATAAATATGTCTTCTAGGATGACTTAATCCCCCACAGTTCCCAGGGGAAGGGCTGCAATTTATGAACTTTGCCCATTGCTTACATATTGTGTTGGCTATTGGAAAGTATACAGACATTTTCAGGAAGAATTTTTTTCTGGTTTGGGGGGGGGGGAGGAGTGGGTTACTAGGGAGAATCTTTCCGTGGAGGATGTTTCTTTGGGGTAAGGGATATTTCTCTGAAGGGTGCGCCGGATTTCCAAGCATTATTTAAAAAATGATAAGAAATTAAATAAAAAAAAACAAGTTTTTTTCAACTGAAAGTAAGAAGCAACATTAGAACTTAAAACGAACAGAAATTATGACGTATATGAGGGGGTTCTCTCCCAAGTCAATACCTCGCTCTTTACGCTACAGTTTTTTTAGTGCTTTCAAAAGAGCTATCTATTCTAATTAAACGACCTTTGTGATTCAGGGGTTTGTGAATTAAATTTTTTTTTAACTTTTAACGTAAAGAGCGTGGTATTGACTAAGGGGAGAACCCCCTCATATACGTAATAAAAAAAGAAAGCGATACGGGTCAATAGTAATTGAAACTTTTAAAAACGGAATTTTGATGTCAATAAATGTATCAAGAGAATGGGCTTATAATGCTGATTCTAAATATATAAATTTTATTAAGTTCAGTATTACTCATCAAAGGCTACGAGCCTGAGAAAATTTACCCGATTTTTTAAAGAGGGAGGAAACATCCCCTACAAGTGAAAGAATTTTAATGAAAATCCCACCGTCAGATTCAGCGTATCAGAAAACCCTATTACATAGGTTTCAAGCTCATATATGCAAAAATCTGCAACCATATCTGCAACGTATATTTTGCCAGAAGAAAAATATACGAATATAGAAGTTCGTTACGTAAGTTAATTTGTAAATTACGTCAGAACCAAATTTAGAGACAGCCATTTAGGAATCGAAGAGTAAAATTTTTATTTTGTTTACTTATTCAATGACGGTGAGCCAAAATAAAAGCTGCATTAACTAAAAAACGATCAGAACTTAAATTAAAAAAAGACAAGTTTTTTAAACTGAAAGTAAGGATTAACATTAAAACTTAAAACGAACAGAAATTATTCCGTATAAGAAAGGGGCCGTCCCCTCCTCAATGCCTCGCTCTTTACGCTAAAGTTTGACTATTTCTCACAACTCTATTTTTTAAAAAAATAAAAAAACTTTAGCGTAAAGAGCGAGGTGTTGAGGAGGGAACAGCCCCTTTCATATACGGAATAATTTCTGTTCGTTTTAAGTTTTAATGTCGCTCCTTACTTTCAGTTTAAAAAACTTGTTTTTTATTTATTTAATTATTATAAAGAGGCGGTGATGATATCCTAATCCTTCGGACATTTCTTAATACATTCTTAGACTTCTAAATAAAAAGTTGAAGTTTCTCTGTATTCATATATTTTTCTGAGAAAATTTACAAATAATATATATATTACGAGCCCAACAGTTGCAATACTTATTGGAAAGACGGATGGCGCAGACATAACGTGATTTTATGAAAACAGATGCTGGAAATATAATAAGCAATGATTTACATCGGAGGGGATGGGGCTTTTAGTTTTTAAAATCAGTCTAGCAATTACACTTTTCTATTTTGAAACTAATATAGTTCACTTGTTGAAATACAACATGATAATCACAATAATGAATATTTACTGTGAAAAACCTGGCTTTGGTATGACTCGAACCCATGACCTTATGTAAGGCCATGCTTCTTTACAAGAGATTAGAGCCAATATCCAGGAATATTGACTCCTCGTGACAAATATTGACTCCTCTTTTCTTACATAGGTGGTTCTCTTCTTTCGAACATAATTCTTGAAGCTTGTTCGAATGTCAAATCATTCGGAATTAGATGGAAGTAAAACCACATGTACCATAACCAAATTTTTAAATCTATATTTGCTAATATATATGTTTAATCAAGTCAACGAGATATTTTTAAGAGCTTTCAGGGGTTGTCTTTAAATACTTTTGAATCAGTTTTTTTTATTATGTCTATATTTTCAATATTCGAAAAAGCGGACTGTTAGAAAATAAAATGTCCGAAAGTAGAGGGCCGCACGTATTATAACTTTCGGTACTTTCCCATTATATGGTCATTTCTAAAAAGTCAAGTTTGGTTAATTCTAATGAAATAAAATAGGATGAATATATAATAGTTTATAAGCAAATTTGGGCTATATTTGCACAATAGGGGGGGGGGGGAATAAAGCATTGCATATATTAAATACGTAACCTAACGTAACCTAGGTACCCTTTCCCCCTCCCTAAACCCCAAAAAACAACAGTTTAAATATCGTATACGCAATGAAAACCACGCTATGGATTGCATTACTCTGAAGCCTTCTATTGAATTAACCCGTCAAGAACGGGTTTTTCGTGACTGGTTTCGTTGTAAATGCCCATATAATGGGAAAGTACCTAACTTTCAATTATGTTTTGACTAAAAAGTATAAACACATTTTGACGATAACATGTTTTCTCTTATTTAGATTTAAACTAAAAAACCCAAAAGTACAAATCCTGTGTCTATATTAGAATTCGTCTTATTTTTTTAAAGAAAACAAATTGGTCAAATTTTGGTTTTTCTTAGTGCAGGATATTGATATGGACTGTGAGTTGGGGAGCGTATGTCTATGGGTCTACCATTTATGTTGTGATACGATAAAACAGAGCACAATCTTATTAGCACAAACTCACTCAAGCAACAATTTTCCAAGTTTTATTTTATAGCAACTGATATATTTCACAATGTCCTTAGAACCGAGTGGACCTACGTATCTCGTGGCAGGGGACTATTGGTCAGGGCCCATTTGATTCCAAGATTGCTACAATTTTCCCCATAATTTATTTTTGCTCTTTAATAATTAAAAAAAACCTATTCCATTGTTGCACCCCATTAAATGACTTTATTCCTTCCCCTTCCCGAGGTGAATCACAGACACGGGTGTAAGATTTATTAACAGGGCTGACATTCAAAATGAGCTTGGAAAGGCTCAGAGGGTAAAGCAAGCAAGAAGTAAGACCCTCCAGGCAAGGACGTACCCACGCTCTGAGGCCCGACCGCTTTCTGAAATCCCAAATTTTCTTGAATTTCTGTGTATTCAAATCATAAAATAAATTTTGTCGGTATATCATTCCCCACTATTCAAAAAATGTTTGATTGGGGTGTCCCCCCCCCAAGAAAAAAATTCCGAATGTGCCTGTCTCCAGGTTCTGCCTCTCTAACCAATTGCTTAATTTATACATGTTTTAAGGTGAATTAATCCAATAGTGATTGGTTTCAAAGAGTCAGGATGATCAAGACAAGAATGAAGAGGTTCGCTAAAGCTTATCGGCCCAATCTTTGAAGACAGAAAATAAATTAGATCGCTACCGGGCAGAAAGTTAGATTAGGAAAAATCATTTAATTATAAACTATAATTGCGCACCTGTATATAATACTACTAAATCTATATGATTACTTGCAGAAAAGTTGTCAAGCAAAATATATGAGAGTTGTAAAACATAAATGACAGTGGCATAAATAACTATGTCTATATGTGGTTTCTGCCATCACTATAACGACAACAGACGGTATAATTCTTAACTTTATGACATAGGACTTACAGATTAAGCCTGAGTCTGCTTTTAATAAGCCGTGAAGCTAGTTAAAGCCAGGAACTTAAAATTTGCTTTTGTCATCTGACTCAATCTTAATAACTTGATTTATTCATATGCTTCCTATATGAGACAATCCTTGTTTTGCATATTTTATATAAGGAATGGTCATAATCAGTTAAGTATTTTATTGCTTTACCGAATCTGGTTTTTAATTTCTTTAAATAGGAATAAGTTATTGCTCTTCTTATTTAGATGTGTTATTCAAAACTGTCAAGTTGTCTTTTTAGTGAAACTCACCTATTAAATATATTTTTGTGTAAATTAACAGCAGATGAATCGGCGGAGTTCGAGTCTCTCTTTTTTCAAAAACACGGTTAAAATTCACGTTTGAGAATTCAGCCTAAAAATTGAAAGCTGTTTCCCAAACTGAAATGTAGTTTGAACCAGAAGAGATCCTTCTAAAAAAAATAGTAATGAAAAAAAAATCCGAAACAATCCTATGTCTCTGAATCACATTTCAGATTTTTTCTCAAAACCAGCTTACAGAATTGTTCAAAAGAATAAAATTGCTTAACAATAAGATAAGAAAGGCATGGTTTAGACAGTTTCTGCATAAACCTTGAGAATTTTTGTTGATGATTTTATTCTAATAAAAGAGAATCGTTATTGGAATTTCTTATGCATTTGAAAAGTGGGCATTGAATAAATTGTTAGAAGAAATTTTAATGTTACTTTCGTTATTTCAGACGGCCCTACTCTGGCCTGTTTGAGCTAGTCCAGCCATGAATCACACCGAGGGCACGGGGATTAAAAACTCTGGAATATTATACTTTTCGAAGCCTTTATGCGTGTGCAAAGGAGACTGCAATAGCTTCATGTTCCTTAACAAGTTTTGATTTTGACGAATCATATACGTCTATGAGACCCCATATAAAACACCTTTATTGCAAACCGATGATTTCAGATAACATTTAATTTTTACAGGGCTGGTGATTTTCTTAGTTCCAATTTAATTGACGCAATTACAGCATTTGCTAACAGACCCGGGTCGTTAATACTTGCTTCTAAAGCTGTATTATACAAGAAAAGACCATTAACAGACTAGGGACCCTTCATATCTGTCAGTTTTTTTTTTCTTTTCAAACAATAATAGTGATAAGAGGCCGTTATAACTTTTTCTGCAAACTATAAACCTCTGAGAGGGTCATATTGTTTATCTAAAGTGCACAATCTCAATATCTTCCCCGGTCTTGTGTTGGCTTTTTTGAATGTTTTGCCTTTTTAAAGGCTATATAAAACCAAATCAGATATTTAGGCATTTAAACATTAATAACTAGGTTTGGCATATTAAAATAATGATAACCTTTGAAAAGCACAGTGCGAGTTGTTTAAAGAATTTCACTAAAACTTTGGTTACCGTCCAACTGTCATAGGCTTACGCATAGGGATTGCGTATACGATTAAATATACATTCACAACTATGTAATAAATAAAATATTGTTCCAACTTTTCAGCTGCTAATAGGATCAATTCTCGAGAATACCCGCTTTTTTTGCTTTAAGCTAGAAACAACTTTAATAAAATAACTAAAAAATACCGTTTACTGCTAATTCCGCAATTGAAAGCTTTCCCACATCGGCCCTGATTACTCCTTTCTATATTTTTGGACCAAAGGGTAATGAATAACCTTATTTCATCTGCGCCGAGGCACATAGTCAGGATTGCCAACAGAATACTGGGCTTGAGACAGAAGATTGTGAGTTTTTCAGAAAATCAGTGCACAACTTTGTCGACAGCGTGGCTTAAATTGAGAGAAAGGGGCTGTGGCCCTAGACCCCCCCCTAGATGTTTGAAATAAACTTTTTTGGAGTATTTTCATTAAATATACCTTTTTCACATTTGCAGTGATAAAACGACAAATTTGCCTGCTAGATATTGAACAAATCATTTTGCCCCCCCCCCAAAAAAAAACAACTTATGAATTGACGCCACTGATTATGTGAAGAAATGGAATGGGGCTAAGGAGTCTGGACCCCTATAACCTTTATTAATAATTGTTTTTAAAAAACTTCAAATAATGTGCTTATTCTCTGCAGATAATTTAGACTTCGTTTCTCATGCACTTAGTGGCGTATAGGGTAGTAACTTTGACCTTCCGACCCAAAGACTACAGCTCGTTGAGTCAAGATCGTAGATCTTTTACTTTATCTTAAGGGAGCGGACAATCCTGATCCATTATCTACGGCTCTCTCGGAGGAGTAGGAGTATAGCTCCCAAGGTGTAGGGAAGTTGTCATTGCCTCATTTGAGCCATGTGACCCCTGTATCACCACCTTCTTAGTTGGACTTCGCTAGTAATCTGTTGCTACTTGGTGAGTTACCTGTTCTAAGTGTTAGGTGGTGCCATAAACCCAACTAATCACGAGTATACTTAGCAGGCAATTGTTCTCAAATCCATGTAAACTTGTCTCTACAGATGTAGACATAATCAAGGATTCGCATCCACTTGTCAATATAAAGATTTAGTTTGCAGTCATTTTGAATTGAAAGCTGCTTCTCTCAAGAAAATTCATAAAAGGGCTGAACACACGTTGTCTTTCCACAGTCCTACCAAAATTTCGTTAGCAACAATTTTACTAAGGAAAATGTCTCCGCAAGATAAATGAAGTGTTGCTAACAGTTAATGAATTTCTCTAACAAATCGAAACTGTGTTAGAAACAACTGTTCCTTACTTATTTTAAATTTGGAATTAAGAAATTCGAACAGTAAAAACATAATTTACAATGTGGACGATTTATCCGTTTCACTCTTTCGTATTACATTTTGTACTTGCTTTGAAGTTTTATATAAAGTCTTAAATCTTAGTTACATCTGTACATAACTATTAAAATTTAGTCGCAAATCATGCATCCCCACAAACTGTTGTTAATAAGGTTTTGTAGTCAATATTTATTTCCCCCGAAAGCTAATAGACATGCCCATTAACACTGGGGATTGCGGAAGCACGCCTTCAATTCTTATTGAAGGCGTAAAAGTTCAATTCTTATTAAAGGCGTAAAAGTAAGGCGTAATATAAAAAGTTCTTATGCCTAACACTTTTATTTAGTTCCCAGTTGATCACTATCGGGTTTCGTTCCACACATTTCAACTACGAAAATCATTTAAAGTTTGAGTATATCTTGTAGGAACCTAAATTCTTTACACCAAACCTAAATTCTAAAATACACCAAAACCTAATATACACTTATCTCATACACAAAATACACTAAAACTAAACTGTATTTTCTTTTTATCAATGGTTAGCATTTGCGAAGCGTGTCACAATCTGAAGAGTGAATATTTAGTAATCTACAGCCCCCTGTACTACAGCAAGATTTGTATTGCTTTAACATTCCTAAAGGACTACGAACAATGAAAATGAAATCTGATTGTTTGAATTAATTAAGTGGAAAGTTATTTAACCATACAAAAATAATCACAAATAATCACAAATACACAAATAATCCGTAATTTAATTTTAGTGAAAAGGACTTCGATATGAAGTTACATCAAATTTGGTATTAGTTACCATCAAGGCCGTGTCCAGGGGGATTAGAGGATTTAGACCCTCCCCCCGAAAGGTTTGTCCGACCCATAAAAACAGAATAAAAATGGATACAAACAGAATTTTAATTTGCGTTTCTTAAAGTTTTTTTTGTAACCCCCCTCCCAGAAAAATCTTCTGTACCCCCCCCCACCCTCGAAAAAAAAATCCTGGATACAGCCCTGGTTACCATAACCATTTACGGTACTGTTCTATTAACCGGGCTCTTTTGAATACGGCAATGGATATCAGTCACGAAATAGATCGAGACACCTGATGTAAACAGGCTTACAATGCCTTTTGGGATATAAACAAAGGCAAGAACTGTATTTAAATTGTTGTTTTTTGGTGTTTAGGGGGGGTACCTAGGTTAGATTAGGTTCCTTATTTAATATATGGTATGCTTTGCCTCCCCCCCCCTAATGTGCAATTATATAGCCCAAATTTCTTTCTAAACTATTATATATTCGTCCTATTTTATTTTATTTCATTAGCATAGACCAAACTAGCACTATATAAAAGAGCCCGGTTAATAGAACAGTAACCCATTTACATAAGAGTTTAGCAAGAGGGACGACCTTCTAAGCATTGACAGGACGGCCCCATCTCAGTACTGCTGGGGGCTATGACAAAAAGGGAGGCATATAGATAATGCTGTCCTCATGCCATCAGAGGAGAAGCCCCAAGTGGGCCAACCCAGCCGCACGGGATTTAAGTAAGTAAGTAAGGCTTTGGTTATGCATCTATTTGTTTTCGCTCACAAACAAATCGTGAAAAGCCAACTTTACGCGGAAGTTGACTGTTCTTTCCAATTTTTTTTTTATCCTTTATCCTATTTATTTGTTGGCTAAAGATTTGAACGACACGACTGAAAGACTTTCATCAGTTTCAAACACGTAAAAAGATTATTAGATTGTTAGTGCTGATTATTAATGTTAAATATTAATCTGAAGGGAAGGTTAAGGTATCCAAAGAGCAAATTTAATTTCCATGTCATACTGAATAGGAGTTGTACTATGCTTAGCAATAAATCTGTTTATATTTCATTTGACCTGCAAATCCGTCAACAAAAAAGGGGGAATTGCTATCTCATTCAGTAAGTGATGGAATATGTTTATAAGAATACCCGTTAAAGACTTCCAGGACCACCATAAAGTTAAATGTCGAAGTTTTTGCTTTAATCGTTATCTCAAACGTCAATCAGACAATGAAATATGATGGGACGGAAAGCGTCCATTTTGTCACAGTAATAAAACTCGCTTGAGTTAAAAATCACTTTTGAAATGTGTTTTTTCTTTTATGTTGCCTGTAATAAATTTCTTAAATCATTCTTATTTGTAGGGTACTTAGCACCTGTATGACGAATATATTTCATGTACAACGCCCTTGAGGAAAATTGCAATTTGCAATCTAGTTTATTATTATTGTTTTAATGATATTGTAGGCGGATTTAATTAGTTTTGTTATGATTTTTGTTTAACAATTAGGAATCCTAAGTGTGCGCCTCCTGCCCCTATTTCACAAGATTTTTGCTAAAAATTTTCTTCGAAAAACGTGTAACTTTTGACCTGACATTCCATTTCTGACATTTCAAAACTCTAAATATTTTTTTTATGATAGTTCATCTTTTTATTTGTTTTTTTGTTATACCTGGATGTCGAAAAAAGATAAATTATACAATATAGGCATACTTCCATGTTAAAAGTGTGCATTGATTCCATTGGTTTATTTCTGTGACAAATTTTCTCGATCCAATCACTCTGTTCTTCAAGCGTATATCAGAATAACGCCTCCTGTTACCCGTTATTATATTTACCTCTTGTTGCTATGGCAAATTCTGAGCTTCTAAAAAATATACAAAACCAGATTGATTCTTTTGTATGAAATTTTATGGCAGTAAAAAGACTGAACAGTTTTTGAAAGTAAGTAATGCTTTGGTACTACGTATCTGTACCTAATTTAAACAAAACGGTTATTGTGCACTTTATGGTACCCACAGCTATATATTGTACAAGGAACTGCTAATGGATACCCGTCAAACGGGTATTTGCAATCAAGAAATGGAATGCAAAACGTGGTTTTCATTCCATTTACAATATTTAAATAGTTTTTTTTGGGGGGGAGCGGGGTTAGGGGGAGGCACCTAGGTTAGGCTAGATTATATATTTAATATATGCTATGCTTCCTCCCCCCTAATGTGCAAATATATAGCCCAAATTTGTTTCTAAACTATTATATATTCATCCTATTTTATTATATTTCGTTAGCATTTACCAAACCTGACTTCTTTCGTGGGTACCATAAAATACACAAGTACCAACAAAACTAACAGGAATTGTTTCTGTTCTCAGGGTCCACCCATTTTAAGAACCCAATCCAGTTTATACATTTTTCGGTACATTTTTTCGGTAAACACACCCTTCTAACGTGAATATAGCTATGAAAATTGCTCCCAAGGAAATTTGGGACTTTGTCCTGGGAGAGGGAACTCTGGAGTAGATTTGGGAATCATTTCAGATTACCGGGGATAGTAGTTCAACTTTCACACTACAAGTGCTTTTTTTCTGTCTCCACTGGAGGTTATGGGACAAAATGAAGAATTTAGTAATTTTTAAAGAAAAGAAAA
This sequence comes from Artemia sp. Qi Xiang Cuo, assembly GCF_049724085.1. Taxonomy (NCBI): domain Eukaryota; kingdom Metazoa; phylum Arthropoda; class Branchiopoda; order Anostraca; family Artemiidae; genus Artemia; species Artemia sp. Qi Xiang Cuo. Next base: position 5,278,642 of record NC_142807.1, read on the forward strand.
GAATAGTTGAATCCTTGGTTTCATCTAGAATCTGGTTTACATAGACATTACTTGCTCCAAAAGTTGACTATGCACTATTGTACCCGAAGTAAAAGGCGCTTCAAACAGTGCAGTCAGTCAGGGATGTACGCGGGAACTTTTTTATGGAGAGGGGCCAATAGAAAAAAACTATTTGATAATTTGAATAGGAAATATCCAGAAATTAGAAAGAATGCAGAATGCTAGAGGGTCCATGCCCACACCCTCTGCATGCATACTTCGATCTTCAGCTATCTTAGAATATTTCAAAGTTTTATTTGACGTATGCTTAAAGTATATCAATATATCAAATAATAAAATAATAATTAACGCTAATGAAACTAGGGAAATAATTACAAATTTGGGGGTAGTGGATGCACTAAATTCAAACTAAAGCGTATGGGTTTAGCTGGAAAGGAAAAAGTTAAGATTTTTCAGCGTTCCCGGGCCGTTTTTTTTTTCTTAATTCAAAAAAGAAAATAACTGAAAAAATTTAACACTGAAAAACGTTGATTGAATGGGTATATAGTATCCACCTAAATGTCGACTAATGTTTGTGGACAAATGTCGACTTAATGTTGAACTGACCCGATAATTGTTTTGTCATAATTAATCTCCCCTACCTTCTCTGAAGGAAATGCCGAGGGGGCATTGACTTTCGAAAATTATGCGTACCAGATGGCGCGTGCCCCCAAACGTTGTTGTTCTGTGCCAGGCGTAGCCGAACTATGTGGTACGCGTGGTGCTCCCAGATGAACATTAGGTGGAGGGAAGCGGGCAGCCCCTCGACAAACACACATTTACAAGTGAAACCAATGGATTGCAGCCACTAGAAAAATCTATGCAGCATAATTATTTGGCTTTTTAATGCTTCTAATTGTTCACATATCAAAACATCTTGTTTTTATCTGGGGAATTTTTGTCTCGGTTTGTCTAAATTCAATGCTAAAAAAATAATGGTACGAAAGGTCCCATTGTGATAATGAATAAGAAAAGACAAACGTGCAATACAGTTGGGCCGTCGATTATTTATAGGGTATGCGCCACTATTTGAAAACAGGCACGTACAAAAGAAAATTTTCGGGGGGGGGGGGAAAAAACTTTGAAAATTTTATTTTATAATTAGAATAAAAAGTGCCAAGAAATTCGGAAAAATTTAGGATTCCTGGGGGGGGCAGGCCCCAAGGCTCCCTTGCGTACGTCCCTGATTTAAATGATTAATAATAATTTCTTATGATAATCTATTTACCTTTGTTATGTAAGGTAATTCGGTTGCTGTATAGATATTTTACGGTATGAAGCTTGATTGATGAGAACAACTGTGAATTGGCCAGAAGACTATTTATGTTGTTTTGTTTTGTGTTATATTCAAGAATGACAAGTGTGTTGTTTTGTTCTTCTTTTCTTTATACTTTCTAATGTGGTAGATTCATTAAAGCCCAAACTGAATAGCTCAACTTTGGATATGTGTGATCTATGGTATTTGGCATTAAGTAAACGAACTTCTTGCTTTTGGAGGTTTGAACCCAAGGCTTTCGAAGTTCACCATTAACGATGAATCCATTAGATATATTAAATAATTTTTAAATATAGCCTATATTTAATTTCGTAACAGCCTTACACTGGGATCAGACTCAATGCACCGGAAAAGCTATTTACTAAGATCGCAGGTCCGGTAGGGCCCAAAGACCATCTTACCATTTTAAATTTGGTATTCTAATTACCATGGAGATGCACACCGTCTGTTGCATACGTAGCATATACACGGGGGGGATACTGAAAATATCAGTGTTTCGGATGAGTTAAAGCATCCTACTGCATCCTAAGCATCCTATCTCCGAGTGTACACAGAGGAACCGGTTTAACGACAGATCAAGAACAACACTGTGGTCGCTATAATACACAAGCACCTAAGAAAATTTTCACGGTGAAAAGAGCAAAAATTCGTTTGGGAATGCAACCTGGAAAGCTAAACTACCTTTATTGTTACATCCTATGAAACAATAAAATATGTTGAATCTCAAAGATAACAACATCTGCAAAGGAAAGCTACACCTTCTCATGCTGTTTTGCATCCAACACTTTCAGCTTGTATTTCATAATTTTGATCCACGTTTCTTCTAATTTAGCACTCGCTACTAACAAAATCTGCACAACTGCATATGAAGGTCTTTTTCATAAGAAAGGGGAGGAAAATGATGAATTCCTTTTTTGGTACTCTAGCCTTATAGCCACCATACTCAAGAAGTGAAGTTAGGTTTATCCTAATGAAATATACCTAAATATGATGAAAATAAAATACTTTAGTAACAAAATTATTTCAACTGCAAAAGAGAATTATGGAAATCAGGCCACCCAGAATGGTAAATAAGGTAAATATTACGGCATTGGACTTTACAGTCCCTACCGGTGGTGCTCATCTCCGTTTCTCGGCCCTTCAGCCAGGTGGCCAAACATCTTGTGCTTTCGCACACCCGTCATGTATACCTTCCCCAGATTTCTCCAGGCACCCATTCCACCCAGAATGCATTATATTAAATTGTATTTAAATGGTTTCTAACCTGACCTATCCAAAATATCAACTCTATATATAAAATACTTAATTAAAATATACCTACATTATAGTTTATCTCTCTCACCCTAAGCTGATTATCATTGAGTATATACTGAAATACAGAACAAAACTGGTTCTACTCAGACCAAGAACTTGAGGGTGGTGGATATAAGTCATAAGTACCCCTGGTTTTTGCATTTTTTTTAAAGATGAATATGGTTGTGCAAGTGTAAACTTAACCAATAAATACAATCGGATTATATTTTAACTGCCCTTGGTTACCTCAATGGAGTTTACAGCAAGGGGTGACGTACTGCTTTTCCCAAATATGAATACTTTTGTGTCCCCAACGCTGTCTATTCTGTCTCTTGGCTGGCCATCAGTCTCTCTTGTGTGCACAAGCTCTCCTAGCATGAGCCCCCCTTCAAATATATTAATTCGTCATTAGAAGCTAGACATGACCACATCTTCATTAGAATATAATATAAATCAAAGTTTATATTGAGCGAGCAAGTTTAATTGCCTTTATTATTGAATTTACCTGACAACTTTCCACTCCTTAATTGAACCCACCTTCAAAATTCTCAAGTTTTTCACGCAATCTTGCAATAACTCAACTCTTTAATTGTCAAATTAATGTGAAAGGCTAAATTTTATCTTTTCTTAGTATCATGTAATGTTTCCTGTTAAGAAAAAGTACGTAATTCCAGTAAATACGAGAGCCATAAATTAAATCTTAGAGGCAAAGGGTTTAGGAATAAAATTTAATATTAGCATTTTCTTGAGAATGTCATTAAAAAGATCAGAAAATTGGGATTGTCGCAAATCTAAAATATTTTACGAACCATACTTAAAGTGTCAATCATGGTAACGAAAATAGAGGTGACTTTGAATCTCGTAGTAGGATTTTAATGGGTTTGGCTTTTTATGGCCCATAATATTACCCAAAAGTAACTCGTTTTGTAATAATAGCCTCTAAAAATAACCCGTCAATTGCCTTTAAGGTATTTTTGTGTCTGATAAACTTGTATTTGATACAATCGGAGATAAAGTGAGGTCGTTAAGACATCCTTAAAACACAATATTCTGATTCCACAAGAGTTGGATTATCGAAAATATCGCATTCTAAGGTGATTTCATTCCGTAGTCAATCTGCTTGTAGCTACTGCGAATAATTCAGGCACAATGCAATCAATACAGTATTCAAATCGATACCAATTCAGGCACGTACCTAGAATTATTTTCTAAGGCGGGGGAACAATTTAAACGCGATTTTCTGGAAGGGGCAATAACGAGAAAACAAATAGTATTTGATAAATTCTAAGAAGTTCTCAAAAACTTAACAAAACTTACGATTTCGAGTGGACCCAGGCCCCAAGCCCTCCCTCCGTATATCCTTGTACCAATTGTAAAACACTAATGTCTTTTTAACTGCTCAATTCCTTACAGTAATAAGGGTAGAGAAAATGAAATCTGATAAATAGAATTGGTTAAGGGGAAACTTGTGCCATTTAACTGCTTATATATGTCTAAAGAATTAAGAAAAACTAGAAATTCAATTTTGAACCAAAAAGACCAGCTTATGCAGTTATGCAATTTGGGTAGCAGTCGTTTTGAGTAGTTGCAGTAGCAGTTTGGGTAGATGCCCAATAAAGAAAAAGAAACACGGGTGAAAAATCATAAAAAAAATGAGCTAAATATAGAGCGGCACTATTAGCGGCATAAATAAGATGGCACTAAACGTCTTAAGAGGTATAGCTTACCTTTGAAGGTGCAATTGTTTTTGGGAATCCGTGTTAATATTTGAATTTTTACGGACAATACCGTTGTCAAATTTCACTAATTAGTTTTACTAATTAATTTTACGGTTCAGCGTTTTTACGGTAACATTAGCGAAAATGTGAGACTGCCCTAAATAATTCATAATTTTGAAGCGAATAAAAGAAAAAATTAGAAAATCGTAGCTTTCAGGTTTCAGTAAATCTAAGATATGTCCAAAGGTACCTAAAATATTAAAGTCTTTGGCACTCTAATTCCTGTGTTGTATACACTAACTAGTTTCCTTCAATTTTAGACATAGATAAGATAAGATAAGATACCTTTGTCAAGATAAATCTAAATTGAAATTGTTGTAATAGTTTTGAGATTGATAATAAAGTCAATTCATTAAAAAAAGTGAAGTGACAGAAAATAGACTAAAGAGGGTTAGAAAGGTCGATTCATCAATCCGTGACGTATGAGACAATCCGTGACGTATGTGACTCGCTGCTTATGTTTTGGACTAATAAAATTTCTTGAAACCTAGAGGCTACGAATCGAATCAAGTTTTTTGAAATCCTCCTAATAGGGTTTAAAACATAAACACCATTTCTTTTATTCTTTAAGGGAGGAGGCCGAGAGTTACGGGGGACTCTGAGACAGTCAAGTTAAGATATATATATATATATATATATATATATATATATATATATATATATATATATATATATATATATATATATATATATATATATATATATATATATATATATATATATATATATATATATATATATAACTTATTACATAATTATATTATATTATATATCTAATTTATTATATATTATTTAAAATATATAAGGTATATGGGTACTATCCCATTATCCGGGCCTCTCTAAAAAGTCAAGTTTGGTTAATGCTAATGAAATAGAATAAAATAGGATGAATATATAATAGTTTAGAAACAAATTTGGGCTATATATTTGCATATTAGGGGGGAGTGGGGGGGTAAAGCAGTGCATATATTAAATACGTAACGTAACCTAACCTATGTACCTTTCCCCCCTAAAAAAAAAAAAAAACAAGTTTAATATCGTATACGCAATGAAAACCTTGTCATCGTTGCCTGCTCTACAACAGTTAAGACGTCAGAAAACGGGTTTTATCATTGCCGAGTCTATAGTGATTAAGCCGAGAGGCCCGGATAATGGGATAGAACCGATATAATGTTAGTTGAGATATGTCAATCTTTGTCGTTTTCATGAAATGTTTCCCGTTTTTGTGAAACATTTTATTTCTGGGCATTAATTGAGAGGGCTGAGATCTAAGCCGTCTATTAGAAGCCTTGCCAGCATTTAAATTACATCAGCTATTTATGTGAAGCATTAGTTAGAGTAAAGGGGGGTAAAGCTTTGGACACTCATTTAGATATAATCCGGGAAACATCGGTACATGCTAACTGACAAAATTGTACTAACTAACAAAATTTCTACAAAAACGAAACTAAAAAAGTTGTGCACGAACTAACAAAATTTTTTGAAACCTAGAGGATTTGAATCTAATCAAATTTTCCGATATCTAACATAAAAACAATTGGTACTCCTTTAGTATACCTACTCTTTTATATATCTCAAACTGGAGACGCTATGAAAAACCCGTTTTTACGGGATGATTCAACACACGGCTGTAGAGAAACACAATGTATAGCGTGGTTTTAATTGCGTATACGGTATTTAAAGTGTTCTTTTTTTGTTTCGTTTTATTTTTTTTTGGGGGGGGGGAAAGAAAGGTACCAAGGTTAGGTTACGTATTTAATATATGCTATGCTTTGTCCCCCTCCCCTAATGTGCAAATATATAGCCCAAATTTGTTTCTAAATTATTATATAGTCATCCTATTTTATTTTATTTCATTAGCATTAACCAAACTAGCAGTATATAAAAGAGTAGGTATACTAAAGGAGTACCAAACAATTTCCTCTATTCTTTGAGGAAGGGGGCCGAGAGTTAGGGGGACCGTGAGTGAAAATATCTCAATCTTTGTTCTTTTCCTGAAATTTTTTTCATTTTTGCGAAATATTTTGTTTCTGGGCATTAATAGAGGGCTAAGATCCTCTAGTCCTTCCCCAAATAATGTCCCTGACGTCTAGCCGTCTATTAGAAGCCTTGCCAGAATTTACATTACATCAGCTGTTTATGTGAAGTATCAGTTTGAACCAAGGGGGGTCAAGCTTTATACATTCATTCAGATATAATCCGGGAAACATCAGCACTTTTAAAAATTCGCTTTTACATAACTGATAATGTTCCCTGCCCCTTTAATACAGATACTGTTCACAATAAACCACTTTCGACTAAATAAATCCTGCAGATGTCGTCCAAATTTATGAATTACCAACATAGTCCAGATACCCCCTGTCGATTAAGGTCATTTATTTAATCCACCCACGCGAACTAAATTCAATATAGCTGGATCACACCTTTGGTTAAAGCTACTCGCCCAAAACGATTTAATGACTCATGTCTTTAACTGTTACTCAATGTGCTTCAACACAACCCCCGCGCGTGCTCAAATTGAATAAATTCACCTGGCACTTTGCCATTTATTCACGTTTTTCATGCGTAATCAAGGAGATCGCCCGTGAAAAGGTTCTCATCGTTATTAAGTGGGACAGTTAGTAAATTTCAAGAAAATTCACGGGTGGGTTTATACAAGAAGGATTTAACAACATATTGTCTCTGTAGTTGCCATTATATTCAATCACAAGTAAGTTAAGAACACACTAAATTTTGCAATTGGTTCAGGGGCACAACACCACACTTAATTACATTTAGGGGGGGGGGTGACACTTACCTAACGTAACTTTTTATTTATTACAAGCTTGAACTCATTGTCGATTGGAATTCTTGTTCGTTTTACATTATATTTTATCATTCATCCTATGATATGCTTGTTTTTAGCTTGACATCTCGTTCGATAAGCTATTTTCTGTTTATTTTCAAATGTTTAATTCACATTTTACTTTTTGTAGAGAAAAATTTCTTTTACGTTATTTGAACTTACTGAAAAATGAAATCCAAATTTCTCCCCTCACGTGGAACGTTTGAGAAAATCTTCTAACAAATTTTATTCTTGGAAAAAATGCTATCTTCATTTAAGCAGGCAGGGCTAGATATAGATAGCCGTAACCCCTGTAACTCGGGGGTTACATGAAAAATAAATTGTCAATGATTATAAATAAAAACAACAAATATTTCTATAAAAACAGTTCATGGTATCAAACTGTAAGTAAGGAGCGACGCGGCTCAATAATAACCAAAACTGTAAAAAATGGAATTTGATACCGATAGATATATTAAAAGATTCGGCTTATTATGCTGATTCCGAATAAGTTTCATCAAGTTTAGTCTTACACATCAAACGCTACGACCCTGATAAAATTTGCCTGGTTTCCAAGAAGAACACCCCCTAAAAGTCGAATAATCTAAATGAAAATCACACCATTAAACTCAGCGTATCAGAGAACCTTATTTCAGAGTTTTCAGCCTCCAATCTGCAAAAATGTATAATTTTCTATTTTTGCCTGAAGAAAGATCATGGATGCGTGTTTTTTTCTTTTCTGTTTGTTTTTCCCAGGGGTGATCTTATCGACCCAATGTTCCTAGAATATCGGGAGAGGGCTCATTCGAACGGAAATTAAAATTTCTAGTGCCCTTTTTAAGTGACGAAAAATTGGAAGGCAACTAAGCCTCCTCCTCCAACCCTTTTTTCCCAAAATTGTCCAATCAAAATTTTAGGTAGCCATTTTGTTCATCACAATTGAAAGGCCCAATAACTATGCCTTTGAATATAACATGACCGCCACAGACCCAGGGGCTAGGTCTTTAAGTTATAAAATTTGTGCATTGTTTGCGCATAGTATTTGTCATTGGGAAGTATGCATACTTTTTCGGGTGGGAGTGACGAATTTTCTGCTGGGGTTTTTCCGAGGGAGAATTTTCCACGGTTAGGGAAGTTTCCAGGGGGTGAACTTATTAGGGGAATTTTAAAATGGAGTAATTTGCCAGAATTCCTTTTCACAGTTCTTTTTATACGTCTTCCTTTCTCTTTCTCGTCTCAATTTTACGCGCGGAGTTGTTAAGGGTAGTTGTCCGGGGTAAATTTTTACCGGGATTGATTTGTCTAGACGATATTTCCGTGGGAAGGGGGATTTCTCCGTGGAGGTGGGGCGAGATTTCCTGGCATTATTTAAAAAAGATCAGAAATTAAATAAAAAAACAAGTTTTTTCAACTGAAAGTAAGGAGCAACATTAAAACTTAAAACGAATAGAAATTATTACGTATGTCAAGAGGTTTATCCTCTCCTCAACACCTCCCTCTTTACGTTAAAGTTTGAATTTGATACCAATTCTTTAAGAATGATTCCAGAAAGACAAGAGTCGTTAGATTAGAACAACAAGAAGCTTTTTTAAAAGTTCTAAAAAACTTTACCGTAAAGAACGAGTTGTTGAAGAGGGGGCAACCCCTCGCAAACATAATAATTTCTGTTCGTTTAAGTTTTAATTTTATTTTTTACTTTCACTTCAAAAAACTTTTTTTAATCAATTTAAGAGCCCCCGAGGCAGAGAATTGCAAAAGTTTTAATAGCAGGGAAAGGGCTCAAAAGTTACATCTGAAATAAGAGCAAAATTGTGTCAGTAGTTTCTGTTTTTGATTAAAATTGGTTTTTGTTCCGCCAATTTTTCAAACTTTTGTTCTAAAAGAATGTTGTACTAAGATTAAGAGAGGCATCTGCTGTAATTCTCATACCCTTTCCTTTATTTGTGACTCCATAAACTTTTAGCTGAAGAAAAGATCTACAAATTAGCAAATTAAAACTAGTAATATCAAATTTAACACAAGCTAGCACAAGTCTTACCTGACTTTCTTTTTTAGCAACGATTATTTTTGTTGCTAGATTTGTGTTCTATTTTTCTTTCTTTTTTTTGGGGTTACTCCAGTATTTAGATGTATTTTTACAGTTGGTTAAAAATAAACTATTACAATTCTAATAGACAACCTCTGTTCAAACTAATCTTGATTTAACATTTAGGGCCCTTTTTGATCAAATTTTTGGGTAGAATGTAAAAAAAGATATGAAAGGGACGTGATGGCAAACGAAAAAATCAAGTTAGCCAAAAAAGACGTGCAACGGGAATGTTAACACTTATATTTAAATCACCATGAACACTTAACACCATGAACGTTAACACCATGTTAACGTTAACACCATGGGAATGTTAACACCATGAACACCAAGAACACTTATATTTAAATCACCATGAGAAATAGATTCTTCTGATGCATACATTCTTTTCGAGGGATTACCAATTTTAAAAAATCACGTACAGCAGGTGTTGGATGCAAAGCTTAACGGAACTGTGCGGCGCACGGTTCCAAGATATACACCAGATGACAGAAAGTGGAAAACCCTTTGTGTAAGGCTGTAGCTTCGAGGGGTCACTCGTTTAAAAAAATCGTTTTCACGTTGTGTAGTGGAAGCATTCCAAGAGACGTTGCGTGGCGGAAGACCAGGTACGCCAGGTGATGAGAGTCGGCAACCCCTCGATTATTTGTTTAGAGTTTTGGTTACTACTGCCACATGTCGCTCTTTACTTACTGTTAGCTGCCGCGAACTATTTGTAAACAGTAAGATGGGTAGCGGAAGTTCAGATTAGTAGCAACACATAATTCAAGTACCTAAGTATGTATTTGACAGTTGGGCTTGCTAAACAAATTCAATAATATATTTGCAAACAAAATTTATTGTTTAGCGAAATCTTGGGCAATGCACGACAATACAATTCTGCCAACAGCATGGAAAAAAGAAAAAACAAAACGATAATGATTAACAAGAACTAACGAAGAATGTGAAGAGGTAGATGAAAATACTACTGATGATGATATTTAGTAATGATAATAATACAGAATAATGACTAGATAATAATAACCAAGAATAAATATTTAAATAATAATAAAGATAATTTCTTGAACCACTTTGCCCAGTCATATAATCAAACTCGTGAACTACCCCTTAGGTCTCAAAGGGTGTCTGCAAGAAATGCAATAATTAAAATCCAAAATCAGATGACATAGTTCTCCAACTTATTTAATTGCAGGTAAGTTTTGTATTTGAGTGAATGAATTGTTTTCCTTTCTTTTATTTCTCAGTTGTTCGCTAGTACCCGTCGATGGCAGTTAATAATTTTTTTGATTTTGTGCAAATCGCGGATATTGGCGAATAACTCGCTTTTATGGTTGTTAGGTATTTGGTTTTAATTATTATAATTTTTGGCTTTTATTGAGTTTTATTAATCTTTTAAGTGTTTGTTCTTTGGTTTTTTGGTTCTTTTAACATTGACTTTCCGCGTTAGTTTTTTGTTTTTTTTTCTTCGGCACTTTCCTTGGATACATTATTTCGTTTCGCGCTGAAGAAGAGAGACGTTTGTCCTCTCGAAATATTCGCTTTGTTGTGTTTTTTCAGTATTTTCATTTGGCCTTTAAAAGCCCCATTTTTGCTCATTTTTCTTTCTTTATGAAATAATAATAACGAGTAAAAATGATAATGCTGAATAACTTTAAAAACAGAGCTAATAAAATACATTATATAACAGCTCGTCCTAATTTTATAGCCACCCCAAAAGCCCTTACCTTAGACGGTTCAAAAGTGGAACCAGTTATTTTTGCGTCTCTGCGATTTCTTGGAAAAGTCGACTATTTCTTAGAAAACTACGCCTCTCATCATACCTTTCAAATATAAATATTAAATGAAATCTTGAAAATGTAGGAAATTAGCTTTGTCGGCATCTAACCTTGGCGCAGGCCCCCTGTTGATTGAATTGTGGGTTTGAAATCCCTTTGATCAGGTAAAGTGTTTAGTAACCTGAATACCTCCTGAGAAGTATAACTGTTTCAGTAAAGGTAAAAATTCAGTTCCTTGTTCAAACAATCTTTTGGATGTTATTATTATTAGTTTTTTTTTCTTTTTTCATACATTTCGGTTCCATCAACTAGATTGATGGTGTTTCGCCAATTCTTTTTGTTAATTTGTTGAGTATATGCCCAAGGCCGTACCCAGGATTTTTTTCGGAGGGGGTTTTGATAAAAAAAAAATTTGAGATGGTTTTACACAAAAAACCTCAAAAAGCGCATGCAAAATTTTTTATATCCATTTTTGTTACGTTTTTACGAGTCAGTCAAACATTTCGAGGAGGGGGGTTCAAAATCTCCTAACCCCCCTGGGTACGGCCTTGTGTATGCCTATAATAAACCAACAAAAAACTTTAAAAATTCCTTAGAAAAAACGGTATTTTAAGGCATTGCCTTATGTTTATTATAGCTCTTTGATTTCAAGTTTTGAGTAGGGACGAAGGAATGAATGATAAAACCGAGCAGAAAAAATCGAGAATGATAAAAAGGGAAGGTCCTTTTTTCTTGAGGCGGGACTACAGCCCCTATAGCGCCCCCCGTGGGTGTTGGGAAATGTAACCCTAAATTTGGATTTAGGGTTACATAAAACCTATATAAATATATATATATATATATATATATATATATATATATATATATATATATATATATATATATATATATATATATATATATATATAATATATATATATATATATATATATATATATATATATATATATATATATATATATATATATATATATATATATATATATATATATATATATATATATATATATATATATATATATATATATATATATATATATATATATATATATACTTATATATAAGCCTATATATATAATAGTCCAACTATTATTTGGACTTAGCATACAAAATGCTTGGTGAGTGTTTTTTACAAGCATCATGACAAAAATTTGAACTTAAACGTAAAGAGTAGGGGGCTACCTCTCTCATGCTTGGGAGATTCTTATTTTATTGGTTAAAATAAATACATCTGAATGCAAGGCCATGCCCAGGGGGAGGGGGTGGGTGGGTTTGAACTCCGACTGAAATGTTTTTCTGACACGTAAAAACGTAACGAAAATGGATATAAACAAACTTTTTATGCGTTTTTTGAGTTTTTGTGTGTACCCCCCTCCCCGAAAAAATCTTTGAGTAAAATCCCCCCCCCCCCCGAAAAAATACTGGGTATGGCCTTGGCTGAATGATCTCTTGTGTTTGGAAGCAGATGTCTACAAAAGCCGAATTTTAGTATAATATGATGTTAAAGACTGAGATAAATTAAAAAAGGCAATAAATTTTTCAAATGAAAATATGGAGCCATATTAAAACTTTAAACGAATTGAAAATACACTATATATGAGAGGAGCTGGTGCCCGCTTAGAGTTCTCGTTCAGTTCCGTCCAGACTGGACCGTCCAGTCTTAAGTTTCAAAACTTTCGCAATTCTTCGGGAATGAATATTCAATCCCTCGGGCATTCAGGGAGCTTTGGGAATCCCCCTGCCTAGTTCTTCAAGAATGAATTGTTGCAATGCAAGAGCTTTTTTTACGGTATGTGTGTGTGACAAGTTTTTGTCACAGTGCTTCGAGAATGAAAAAAATTATTTTTTGCAAACGCTTTAAACATAAAAATCATTTCAGTTTGAATATTTTAGAAGGCAATTAGTAGCCTATTTTATAAAATGCTACTTTTATATTTTTTTTATACTATACTTTTTGCCCTTTAAATACTTTCAGGAAGGCAATAACCAAATCTTAGCTTGAAAAAGAGGGATTGAGCAGTAGCATGGATTCACGAAAATGTGTGTGTGTGTGTGGGGGGGGGGACATATCTTAAAAATTTAAGTTGGGCTACTTTTCTTCAATGAAAAAAATTAAAAAATGTATATTTCAATGAAAAAACAAAAAAATGGAATCAAGGGGGATGAATTCTCCCCTCCATTTGCAGTTGCTAGAGTTGAAGGTTGAGGTCCCTTAACACAGCGTGGCTTACTTGTTTCAAGTTCTAATATTATTTTTACTGCAATTTCATATTTCAAAAAAGTATTGTGTTCAAGATTAGCAGACTAATAACCCAGTCAAAATGGCCTAATATTCAGAATTCTCAAAACAAACAAAGAATAAAACTGAGATCCGTTACTACAACATTTCCGAAGCCACGTAAAAAATGTACGGTAAGCTCCTGAAAATGAGTTGGAAACGCAACACAACCATTTAAATACAAATACACTCTTTTCTGAAACATTTTAAAGGATTGGGGGAGGTAAGCCAGTAATGTGGTTCCCAGGCGGTGTGAAGGTTGAAGTGTTGTTTTTTTTTCAGTGAAGTCTCATATTTTCCAAATGCTTCAAAACTTTATGCTTTTTGATTTCTAAGAAAAGAGGGGTAAATGTCTCTCCTCAACCCCCATCGTTTTACGGGTGTCCATGAAGAAAAGTTTGATCTTTAAAATGGATATCCGATTTATATTTGAATTATTTTCTTTTTTATATAGCTTCCGTGGTCCAAACAGGGACGTACACTAGAGGGAAGAGCAGGGTAGTGGGGAGTTATTCCCCTTTAAATTTTGAAACTGAACTTTTCTTGTTTTCATTAAAAAATTGAAAAATGCCCCTCACTAGATTGTTAAAAATGCATACCCATTACTTTCTACATTAAAAACAATCAGGAAAAATGTCTTACCCCCCCTCTCCAACAACATGTTCTACAATTGATACCACTGAGTCCAATTTAGCCCAGTTATTGCAAATCAGGTGTAAGTAGCTTTGAAAAATAAGCAATTCAAAAGCCAAAGTCATAAATGACGGTGCACCAGAGTTGGTGCACCAGGTTTACTCAAAATGCAGTGCATTAATATGCAAAGACAAAACTTGATGTAATAGTTTAATATTCAAGTACCTTAAGAGCACTTTTTGCTGAGCAATTTACATAATATTGTCTAGAATACATACCAGAAGCAATTTAAATCCGTACAATAAAATATTGAAATTGAAGTAATTACAATATGGTTTTTATGTCGGCCTTTATTTACACCCAGAAAAGGTTTTAGGTAGAAAAAATATTGCAAGGCGAAACGAATTAGGTCTGTTCTTATCGCAATAAGCTCTTTTAGCAATAAAAAATCCAATGTTTTATTGATGTTTAGGGTTTTTTATTATTGTACTTACAAAGCAAGTAGCTTTGAAAGTTGAAACAATTGCATGTTTTTTTTACGATATATGTCACGGACTTGCTATATTAACTAGAGAAAAGGACATGAACTTGGTGTCAATAAAAGTTATATTTATCGAATGAAAAAAAAGCCGTATCCAGGGGGAGGGGGTAAGGGGTTTGACACCCCGCCCCGAAATTTTCGTCCGACTCGTAAAAACGTAACACAAATGAATGTAAATAAACTTTTAATACATTTTTTAAACTATTTTTTTGGAACCCCCTTTGACCAGCGAAGTCATTGGAAAGTCAAAGAATTTTTTTACGGGGAAAATTAAAAAAAAACTGTTTTCAAATGTATGGAAATCTACTTTTTGTGTATTTTTGAACGGTATATTGAGAGGTTAAGGTATTGAGAGGAAGTAGTCTGGGATTGTCCCAGTTAGGGAGCACCACCTTAATTTATGATAAGGAATTTGTTGAGGATATATGGGGAGAAAGTTTTGGAATGCGTTAAATTGTAATCACATTATATAAAATGATATAAAAAATAATTCCGAGCTTTTTAATAGATTCAGGGTAAAGCAGGATTTATTCAAATAGGGGCTATACTAACAGGACTAAGAAATAATATGACTTCATATACAGATTGTGCGATAAATGAGTTTTTGAATTACGGTGTTTACAACGGTGTAATACGGTGTCCCTGGCTATGGGGCCTTTCAAGGGGTAATAAGAATACATTATTTCAAATCTGTATTTATCATCAGTGATGTCAATACATGATTATTTGGAGGGGAGGAAAATGAATTTTTCAATATCTAGGGGGGCTGATTCTTCATTTTTAAAATGAAAATCCCCCCCCCCCAAAAAAAAAGATCAAAATTTAAGGGGGGAAGGAATTTCCCCTGGTTCCTCCCATTTATAGTCACTGATGCCCCTGGGAACCACCAATGTGAACGAATAACTATCTTCTAAATGTGTTAAGGTAGTGGAAGAATTATCGATTTCTTGACTTGTAAAATGAGTGCTGTTTCTCCAAGTGGAAAGGTCAATAGTTCGTTTTAGGACAAATTATTGAGGCATTCGTTGTTTCAAAATTCATCTCTGTAAGCAATTTTCAGGTAAGCTTTATGTATTGATCGAGAAATGGCTACTAATGTAGAAAAAACTGCGTTATTTACCCACAGAAAAAAGCAGAAATACTAAACTAGGTCAAGCAGTTTGGAATTCGTCAAAACTGTCTTTCGTGTGTACAATACTGACGCTCTCAAACCCCTAATTCTTTTGGGTCTTTGCGGGAATACTAGCGATCAACCCAATGCAGATAAGAGAATATCGCAAAAAATGAACCCTTATAATGAGGTATCCCTCTGAAAGGTATATGATCATAATCTCTGTGGTTGTAGAGGCTTTTCGACCATTGAATCCGCTTTTTTTTAAGTTTCGTATGAAAGTGACAAATAAAAGTAAACGTTAGGTCGATATGCAATTTAGTGACACAAGTCTTTGGCCTGCAGATAAAGGGTCTTTGAAGCACGAACACAAATATATATATATATATATATATATATATATATATATATATATATATATATATATATATATATATATATATATATATATATATATATATATATATATATATATATATATATATATATATATATATATACATATTTAACTTAAAACGAACAAAAATTATTGCGTATATGAGAGGTACCCTCCTAAGTACCTCCCTCTTTACGCTATAGTGTTGTGTTTTTTTTAACTTAGGTTTTTTTCATTAGTGCAATAGTTGTAAGTTGTGAAGTGTTATAATCGTGTTTATTAATAAATTTGTAAATTTATTAATAAACACATTAATAAATTTGTAAATTTATTAAGAAACACAAATTTATTGTAAATTTATAAAATAAAGTAAATTTGTAAAAAAGCTTTTCATTCTACTTAAACGGTCCTTGTGAATTAGGAATCATTCTTAAATAATTAGAACAAACAGTCAAACTTTGGCGCCAAGAGCGAGGTACTGAGAGGGAGGGGGCAATCCCCTCATATACGTAATAATTTTTGTTCATTTTAAGTTTTAATGTTGCTCCTTACGTTTAGTCGAAAAACTTTTTTTTTATTTAATCTGTTCCTAAAACTGAGGGTCTATTGCAATGAAGTTAGCTCATTGCTTTGACGTCAGTACTGTACAATCAGGCTGGTACACAGGAGGTTTGCTAGGGGGAACTTAGGACTAGACCCCTTAAATATGCAAATTTTAAAGATTTTGTCCACATAGTCAACCTGTTGTTTCTTAGGGAGGGGGATTGATGAGCTTACATTCCTCCTTTCATATGAGTCTTCAAAATAAATATTGAGTAATTGCCTGTATGCAACCTTTTAAATTTTATTAAATAATAAGGAGATAATGACAATATCCAGCCAGGTTTAAAGGATATTATTAGAGGGTATATTTAGAGAGCAAATATAAAAGGCTTTATAATATAGAGGGCAAATTAGAGAGCAAATGTAAAAGCCTTTGTATTAGAGGACAAATTTGTTCAAATAGCAAAAGCAGAGACATTGTATAAAAGCTATTGTGAATTATGGGTTAAAAGTATGATAGCCCAGGTATGGGGGCTAAGTGTAGAGATCCCTCGCTATACTCTAGAAACAGACTTCAATTACATTTCGATTTTCCTATCAATTTTATTTGATAGGTAACATAATATTTCATAGTTTGTATCTTTCTCTTTATTCTCTGAGTTAAAGGGGTAATGCCAGAGTTACTTTTTTTTAAAGGATGTAATACTAACGCAATTGAATAACAACCTGTGCCTTAAAAATGATGAGCCAGTGTCATAATAGCGCCAGTGCCATTCATAACGTAATCTCTGCAGATTATAGTTCTGATATAAACGACAATTATGTTGATTTAGCTTTATGCATTGAAAAAAGTCGAAATAAATTTCCTTAATCATGTGACCTTCTGCAACCGTTTTCTTTGCTTGCTGCATGTGAGTAGTGTCTTTTGAATCACAGAATCACTATATTACAGGGGGAATTGGGGGAAATTGGATGTGTTAGCTCAAAAGATGCTATGTTAAATTCTTTGTGGAACTTGGATCTATAAAACAAATTAGCTAAACGGGCCGCACGAATTGATGCAGTCTGTTTTCTCGTACTTCATTTTTAACAAGGGGTGTAAATGGCAGCGATTGATTAGCAGACACAAACTACCCCCCCCCCCCAAGGATTTAAAAAAGTCAAACACGTTCCTCTCCTAGATTTTGAAAATACTTTTTTTGTATTTTTGTTTAAAAATAGAAAAATACTTGTCCCCCCCCCTGTATTTTTGGAAATTTAGGCTAATGTATGGATAAATTATTCGATCTGAATTCCAGGCAAAAACAAGTTTTTCAGCGTTAACTTCCCACCAAAAAGGTGGGAAGTACCATAAGGTCCGTACCCTGGAAGCTGAATTGCAAGAGCAGGACAGGTCATTTGGCAGCGGACAATCCAAACAGACATTGGTAAGATTTGTCACTTTTAACCATAAATACACAACAATTATGCATTTTCACGTAATTCCTCACACTTCAGAGGTAAAATTGATCCTATTACCCATTCATAGGAACAGCCTTGACTGTCACATCTGTAAGTTCATTAGCCTAAGCGTAGGATGTATATATATATATACATACATACATATATATATATATATATATATATATATATATATATATATATATATATATATATATATATATATATATATATATATATATATATATATATATATATATATATATATATATATATATATATATATATATATCCTAAGTTCCGAAGGTCAGGACTGAAACCCCAAGATCTTGGGGAAATGCCAATAAGTGACAGTCTCGGCTGAGATCACAGAAGATCTATCGAATGCAAGACAAACAGAAAAAATAACAGCCCTCTGAGCCTACTCAACTATATAAGCTATTATCTTCTACAATGGTCATTTCAAAGTGAATTATTTGATGCCTTTATTTAAGGCATATATTTTACCTGAATCCAAAAGCATGGCCATATCGAATGGAGGTACCCTGTATGAACCCCTATCCCCCAAAACTTTTGTCCGACCCGTACAAAAGTAACAAAAATCAATGTTAACGAATTTCCGAACACATAAACCTTTATAATCACTTATCTTTTATCGTGAGCGACCCCCCCCCCCAAAAAAAAAATAATAATAATAAGGAGAGAACTCCCGACAGGAAAACCTTAAGTGGTTTTAATTTTGTTAGAGTCTCGTCTTTTTATTTGTATTCGTACACTTTTATCACTTTTTTTTGTACAGATGACAGTTTAGCAGAAGTTTTGGCCGTCAATTTTTGGCTTATTTTCCTCTTTTGATACACTTTTTAGATGGCAACCTGTGTCCCAGGGGGGTCCTGTCCCAGGTCACCCCCTGGCCCTCAAATGTAAGCACCAATACCTGAATCACTCTCAAATCAGTATTGGTAGATTTTTAAATACTGAGCTTAGAATAAAAATTGTATCAAAAGAGGAAAATAAGCCAAAATTTTTTGTTAAATAAAATATTAAGTAAAACTACAAGAGCTTGCAACTGAATTGCTTGAAGCTGTTGTTTCAAAATTTAGTTTAATGAGTACAATTCTCATACAAACCATGTAAACGTTTGTTAAAATGTACATTTTTTTTTTCGTTCTGTACAAGACCGTATCCAATTGTTGTTTGGGGGGGGGGGAGGGGCTATAAAAAAATTTAACAAAACACATCAAAGTTTGCTTTTATGAATTTTTGGTACTTTTTCATGAGTCTGAAAAAATTTCTTGAGGGGGGGGGGATCAAACTGGGTAATCATCCCCCAAGATACAGCCCTGTTTCTATGCCATTCCGTTGCCTTCTTAATTATTAGTATCCATTTAGACACGTAATTATTAGTTATTTCTCATTTCGTAAGGGCCCATCTTTGTCGATATTGTATATCACTCATGTAAGATGGTGCATTAGTTTTTAATATTTAACATTGAAACGGTACAGAAAACCCTATACGTCAAAGCGGCTCGTTATTTTGCTAAGCAAATACTTATAAATGGATAGGTGAAAATTTTGTATATTTTATGGTGGAGATTATAGTAATATTTTGGATTAGAATCTTAAATTGAGTAGATTTTTACTAAATTAGATTATCAAAAGAGTGAGTAACATTATTAAGTCTCAAAGTAATTCTATCGGAATTGAAAGTATAGTTTTATTAGAGTAAATTAAGTGATTGTGTTAAATGCTTAATAAGCTATTGAGAGGGAAACGAGTAGCATTGTGGAGTAAATTTGTACCACAGCAACACACCGGAGCGAATCTCCAGCATTTTTATTGGGGGGCAAGAAGGGTCCATATCTGAATAGTCAAAGGGCATGGGGTGTATAATATTTTTATCTACATTATTGGGGGAGGGGGGCCAACTGCCCCCTTGCCACCCCCAAACGACGCCCCTGGCAACACATATGTATTGCTATTTTTTGGGTTTGAATTAAATATAAATCAAGCTAGCCTGGAGTTCCATAGCAACGTTCATTTGAATTTCGATGAAAAATTTCCCTATTGCTAGGCCTACTGACAACCCAAACTGTCGCAAAACCAAGCCACCTGAGTCTCGCTATTCATGTGACCAAATCATTAAAATAATACCAGTTAAATATTGATTGATATTTTCTAATGACAGACAAGCTTAGCAAAATCTGGCCTTAAAGATAATAGCCTTCTTATATTCTGGAATTACAATACGGCCATATTCACATGGGCACCCATATGGGGGGGGGGAGAGGGTGGCTCTATTTCCCCTTCCCCACCTGGCTGAATGATGCTGGCTTATATTTTTGTTTTTATATTTCTATTATACAGCATTGGAAATGCCGATTAGACCTGGTAAGCCCCCCACCCTGCAATTTAGCTTATGGGCGCCCATGGATATTCGCTAATGATTAATAAATTTAGCACTTTGATCATTAACTGAATTTTATAGCATACATAATATAATGCAAAAGTTGAATTAATATCTAAATTCGGGATGACCCCGCAATATGATTTTATAACATTTTGGTAAACATTGGCATAATCTATTTAGCGTAGGGATAGAAAAACAAATACTCAGACCGAGACTCAGTCACATTTCGCCTTTAACTAGTGATAATCTCGTTTTTTTCTGTATCTACGGAATTTGTCTTATTATAGACCAAATCTGTGTTTATTCCTGCTCATTAAGATTAGGTAGCACATTGTGAAGTGATAGTACATTCAAGGTCACACCATTTCAAATGACTCACCTGACACTTTGCCTTCAAATCTATTTTCTACTATACACTGTTCCACACCAAATTCATCCGAATGTCTAATGGGTTTGGATTGTTTACGCCTGGACATTTTCTATCCAGCACTGCACTCTCCACACAGTTTTATCACAAGACAATTCTTCGCACTTTCACAAATATCCACTTTAGACCTCTGGTCTGGTTATGACAGCTAAGATCCGTGTTCTAAGATCCCCTCATCATACTAGCGTTGCGCAGATATGGATATGCTTCACTTGGATTATAATAAATATATAAACCCGCCTCATCTGCCTTCTGATTGGCTGCTAGTCACCTTCAGGTAATCCCAATTGGATGGAACGGTCGCAACTCCCACGTTCCTCCCCCCTGCGGCGAAACAGGAGCCAATTTTTTCATAACAGTAATTACTCTTGGCTATATGATAGATTATGATCATAAGTTATTAATATGTTTAAGAAGGATGGAAATAATCCTGCCATGCTGTATGTCATTTTAAAGCTCAGGAAATGGTGATTCATATTCAGGTAAGCATTTTCCTTGGTAAAGAGGAAAGAAACAAGAAAACCTTTACAGCGCCCATATTTAGTTAGGGGCTATCTTAAAGGGCAACATTTATCTTGAAGTAGCCGAGAATTTCTCAAATTACGACTTTTCAAACATTGGAGTAATTCGCTCAACTGTCTTGTAATAGCAAATAAGCAGCGCGGGGTGGGGGGGGGGGGGTCAAGATCTTAGCCCTTGAACCCATGAGAACTTGATGATTATGTATAAATATTTAGTAGTTCACCACCTCTGAAGGAAACTTGCAAAGGAAATAAAAATAGTATAGTATCATTAGATTCATTATCTCACAGTCTTTCCAAATATCACGGTCGCTTATCTGGCAATGCATTCCACCCCACCCCCATTGATGGCTCCAACTAGAGCCCTATGAATACATAATACTAAAGAAAGACACAAAAACAATGTTTTTACTTTATAATATCTAGGATGTTTTATATATCAGATTATAATGTTTTTGTTTCCATTATGATCTACTTTTTTTAACCGTTCAAAATAATATTGGTATTCAACATTACAATGATTCACCGGCGACACAGGATATCATCCGGTTTAGAATGCAGAAACTCGTTCCAACAAAGAACCGTTGACGTATATTGGAATTCAATTAACGGAGAAATACATAGCAATTCCGTATCCAGGATGGGGGGGGGCTAGTAGATTTGAACCCCCGAAATTTTTGTCCGACACGTAAACACTTAAACAAAATGAATATAAACAAATTTATTATGCGTTTTTTTATTTTTTTGTTACCCCCCCCCCTCCAAAAAAAAATTCTGGATACGGTCATGATTACTAGGGATATATTTGGTACCATAAGAGGGAAGTTGCACATTGTCAGAAAAGATACCTTGATACTCGGAAAGAGCGTAAATTCACGAATCTAATGACACTACTTTTACTTTATTAACATACTTCCTTCAGAAGGGGTCAACCACTAAATATTTACCCAATTATTCTAATAATTTCTGGTTTTTCTATGTTATTTGATATTTTTTTAGTTTTGATCTTCTGGAGAGAGGAGACGTATCTCTAAAACCACCCACTGGATCCACCCCTGTGTTTACAGAAAAACTGAGAGTTCACTTGTAAAAAATATTGCGACTACAAAATTTCAGTTCGTTTTACTTGCTTAAAATTTCGTACGTAAGTTTCAATAAGCTTGTTCTTTTTAGTAGCTCAAAATTTGACAAACCAACAACGGGAAAACAGAATATCAGGTAAAAAAGGTAAAGCTATCAGATTTCTCTTTCTCACATAGAATATCAGATTGACTTACGGAATTACATCACAAAAGACCAATGGAACTTCAATATTGTTGCCATCACGCCTAAAGGTCATATGTCATTGAATGTCATATGAAATTTATTATAATTGTCGTTTTCTAAATTGTTCTCAAAGGAAGGATCAGCTGATTAATATGTTGACCTGGAGGGTGTAAGTGTGTTTGAGCCTACATTGGCCTGCTGATCCTCCCCTTCCACGCAGTTCAGCAAACGGTTATTGCCAATTATTTCGGAAGTTTCGAAATGTCAGATACGACCTATCGACGTAATGGCGACGATTTTTTGTATGATATTTTTATCTTTAGTAAGAGCTACCAAACAGTGGTATCAATTGGAGAGGTCAAGGGGCCTGTAATCCCCCCCCTATATTGTTTTCCTAGATTTTGAACAATAACCCTTTGATATTAAACCAAATTTTTACCTCCCCCCTCCTTAAATTTTCATGAATTGACGCCTCTGCTACCGAGCATACAACGGATTTAGTTGTTGTGACCTTTTTTTTTATATATTTCATTGATATTCTTAATTTAATTTGTTTTGGTTCCAACTTGTGGGGCTTTTTGATTTTCCAATAGTCTAAATTCCACTGAGAGTTTCCCAAGATTGAAAATTGTTGATTCTAGCCAGAATTAATTTATTTTGTGAGGGGACGGAGGGACTTCATAAGAAAGAACAATTATAAGAAAAATGAGGAAAACATAGAATGAAATCGAATGAGGTCCCAAGCTTTCGGGGACATTGGCCTTATATGCCTCCTGCTTATGAATGTCTATATATAGCCGTTCCCGCAATCGAGGTAGGCCTACCACCGTTAAGCCTTATTTTTTTCTAAAAATAGTAAAAAACAGGTATTTCTATGTTAATCTGATTTTTATTTTATTTTATTTTTTATTTATGTTAGGGTGCTTTCAATGTATCGATTGATACATTGATAGGTATTGATAGGTATATCGATTGTAATCTTTTGTCATATATTATAAGTATACTATATATATATATATATATATATATATATATATATATATATATATATATATATATATATATATATATATATATATATATATATATATACTACCGGGAGCCCAGTGGCTTTGCCGCCGGGCCCCGGCACTCTGCCCGTCTCAGGCTTCTATATATGAATTCTCCTTGTCGCTTTTCTTCTAACCGCAGACAATTTGAAACAATTTGCTGTCTTTTCAAAGATATTTGATTATTAAAGCAAGTCCGATTTCTAACAATGATATCTACTATCTAAGCTTCAAACTTTTGGTTTTCATTTTTAAGGTTTTTGAAATGCTTTAATCCCTTGTTAAAATATATATATATACAAATGTTTTTGCAATTACCAGTTTTTTCCTCTTTACGCAGTTTAATGTCTTTTTGTCCTGTGTCTTTTCAAAGATATTTGACTATTAGAGCAAGTTCAATTTCTAACAACGATTTCTACTACGCTTCAAACTTTTGGTTTTCTTTCCTAAGGTTTTTGGATTGTTGTAATCCCTTGTTAAGATATATACAAATATTTTTGCAATTACCAGCTTTTTGCTCTTTACGAAATTTAATGTCTTTTTGTCCTGTGTCTTTTCAACGATATTTGACTATCAGAGCAAGTCCAATTTCTAACAACGATTTTTACTAAGCTTCAAACTTTTGGTTTTCTTTCCTGAGGTTTTTGAATTGTTGTAATCCCTTGTTAAAATATATACAAATATTTTTGCAATTACCAGTTTTTAGCTCTTTACGAAATTTAATATCTTTTCATACTGAGTCTTTTCAAAAATATTTGATAATTGAAGCTACTCCGATTTGTACTTGTTTATCACTACTCCGATAAACAACGATATTTACTAAGCTTCAAACTTTTGGTTTCCTTTTTTAAGGTTTTTGAATAGTTGTAATCTTTTGTTGAAATATATACATCTGATTATTAAAGCTAGTCCGATTTCTAACAACGATTTGTACTAAGCTTCAATTTTTTGGTTTCCTTTTTTAAGGTTTTTGAATAGTTGTAATCCCTTGTTAAAATATCTAATCATCATTTATAATAATTGCAAATTTTCTTTTTTTGGGCCTTCCTACTGACATTATATAACTGGTTGCGTTCAAACCTGTAAGCTTAATCACTTAGCGATTTGATTTTTATCTAACAAAATAACAAACTAATTTAAAATTTTCATTTACTTTTCTAGTTTGAATTAAAACATTAAAATTATTGCTCAGGCACCGTAATGTTTTTGCAGTTTACAAAATAACCTTAGCGATTCCGAACTAAACTTAAAAAGTTTTGTAACTTTTTTTTCATGTCTTAAAAAGACACTGTTTATACTTATATCAAATGAAATTCGGTAATGATGCCTTTTCTAATAACGATTTCTACCAAACTGCATAATTTTGGTTTCCTTTCTTAAGGTTTTTGAATTGTTGTAATCCCTTGTTAAAATATATACACATATTTTTGCAATTACATGTTTTTTGCTCTTTACGCAATTTAATGTCTTTTCATACTGAGTCTGTTCAAAGATATTTGATTATTGAATCAGTTCCAAGTTCTAGCAACAATTTGAATTGTTATGATCCTTTGTCAAAATATATACAAATAGTTTTGCAATTACCAGTTATATATATATATATATATATATATATATATATATATATATATATATATATATATATATATATATATATATACTGTATATGTATATATATATATATATATATATATATATATATATATATATATATATATATATATATATATATATATATATATATATAAATATATTTCTAAATACATTTACTCTTCACCTGCAAAGTTCTTTTCGTTACTGAGAAGCGGTATACATTTTTTGACTAGTCATAATTACATGATCTCCCGTTGTCTTGACTTGGCCTTGTTTAGAAACAGCGGCATATTTAAAACTCCTTTGGGGAAACGGCACACACAGTCAAAAAGCTAGAGAATTCTCCTGGGATAGATATCCACGGAACTCACAAGAAGAAATAAAAAGAATCTGAAAACGGCAATGTCAAACACCGAAAATGGCTATTTAGAAAAAACGGACGATAGTTTGGAGAGGCTACATGATAATTCTTTCGTTCATTCGATGATAGTTTCATAAAGAGGCCACATGACAAAAATGGAGTAAATTTTTAAATAATTAACTTTTAATTCAAGTAGACTATACTCACAAAAGGGTTCCTTAGGATCCTCTCCATCCAATTTTTAAATTTCCCCCTATACTTCTTATTCTTCCGATGTCATTCGCCTAGTTTTTCAATTTTTAACAATTATATACCCCTCCCAAAATTATTTTTTGCGTATTCTCTTGAAGGTTTCATCAAAATTTTCTGTAAGGAGAGGTTGGTCAGAACTCTTTATACTCGCCTAAACAGTATTTAGGGAGTTGTTCTGGCTAGAAGCCTTAGCCTTCTCCCCATAGAGCCTAAAGATGGAGCCAAAGGCTTAGTAAAGCTTACAATGACTGCCAGGATCCCCACCACCAAATCTTAACGTTTTACGATAGTCCCACGTTTTCCATTGTTTTTCTAGCAAGATTACCTGTTTCGTTATTTTTGACAAAAGAAGATAAAAATATTTATTTTTTGACCCTTTAAAAAGCATTCAAATTGTGTGAAATTTAAGGTTGGCGAGGGCTTCTTGAATTTAACCAAACAACGTCTACATAATTACTCTGGCCAAAAAGCCTACCCTCTCCTCCCCCTATAGCCCCTGGAAATGGAACTAAAGACTTAATAAAGTTAACATCAGCTGTCAGGCCCCCGCTCCAAGCCTGAAACGTTTTACGATTGTCTCCATAATTCTAATTATTTCTCAAAGTGAAATTGGGTGCTTGGGATCTTCCCTTCCCCCTCCCCCAAAGTCTCCCTCTTCAGTAAAAATTGTATATATATATATATATATATATATATATATATATATATATATATTTTATCTCTAGCCCCAATCAGGCAGGTTTTCAAGGGGGGTTTGCTCTCCTCCTCTCTACAAACCGTCAGAGCTTTGATTCCCAACGTGGGGCACAGGGGCCGCCAGTGGGGCATAACAATATTTTGGTGGGACTTTTTCAGGACGTACACCCTTCGGCTTGATATAGTCTAGGGACCCATTAAAAAAAAAAAAAAATCTTGCGAATGACGTCACACGTACATGCATTTAAAGAGCAAAAAATATACAAAAAATATAGTATCAAAGAGGTCATGCATTGCATGAAAGTTGTTGTATATAGACAATATTTTTCATTCGAATAAAATATGCCTAGTGGATGACTAAAAAAAGTCACAAAGTTAATGACCTCCTAAGCTTCCTTCAGGTGGATACGCGCAAAATACGGGGTAAGAGTATAAGGATGTTAGACATGCTTGGGCGGGTCATGGCCCAGAATCGGTTCAGAACCCCTGTGTTAGAGGAAAAAAAAATTTATAGCTATTATATTAACTTTTCATCTTATAAAATCAGAATATGAAATAATTCAAAGGAAGTTATCTTAGAACCTCAATGGTTTTAAAACCTCAGGACCTCAATCATTTTAGATCAGCGATCCTTTTTATTCATTTTTAAACCTCATTTTTAATCTCATTTTTAAACCTCAGAACCTCATTTTTAAACCTCAAATGGTTTTAGAACCTCAGAACCTCAATCATTTTGGATCAGCGATCCTTTTTATTCATTTTTAAAGCGTTTTGACATATCCGAAGCTCAATATATACACTTATCTATATTTTCATCAATGCTGTTTAAAGTGTCGGATTACACTATCCCCTCTATTTTCAGGATTACTTATTGTGTCAAAATACAATAATCCAAGTCAATATCCGTGGGACACGACAACTGTACGAACTCTCTCCTTCAATAAAGATACTTATCCTTAAGTGTATATATAACTGAGGATATAAGGACAAAACTGTGACCCATTAAGGCCTTAAAATAACAGAGGTCAGAAGGACGACCTGATTGAATATTGGATACTGAAAGAAAAACAGGTCATTCGCGTTGTCTCTAAGCCGTATAAATATGGGATTCTATGGTGCTTTCTTAAGGAAATTTCTTGAACATGTAATAGGTCATATGATTGTCAGAATTGATCCCTGGGTAAATTCAGGCTGAGAAATGGGGTAATGAGGGGAGAGGGGTAAAATTAAATTTGCTCTGACTTGAACTTCAAAAAACATTACCAGTACTTGTCTTAAAATTTATGTTGAATAGGCACCTACAAGCACTACTAACATCTTGTCACAGGACCAACCTGTCTGACTTCAACAAGAACGGGTATGTTCCTTCGAACCAGGGGTGCCAATTCACTGATGTTTAGGGGGAAAGTATTTTAAAAAATCTAGGGGGCAACTTTTTTCAATTTTCCTTCAATGGAAATACCAAAAAATGTCTTTTTCAAGGAAGATTAAAAAAAAAAAGGTTCGAATCGAGGGGGAACACAAAATCTAGTAGGAAAAGAGGAGTGGGCAGCAATTGCAAACCTCTCTCCGCCTCCAATTGGCGCTCTTTTTCCTATCGTTTGTTAGGATAACCCCAATTTGAATCAGTAACAATTTGATGAAGCTGCGATTTGAGGGGGAGGGGTGCAATTAAGAAAAAATACAGAGCAATTCACAAGCTCAAGGATTTCCAGATTTCTAGGCCCCCTGGGGTTGAAGCACCAACGAAATGACTTAGAAAAATTTCGCCGTCCACTCTTCGATAGACGTACCTAGTATCACTGTTTTTTATTCATACGTTCTAACGGAATAGCGTTCTATATGCTCATATAGAACGGAAGACTTAAAATTATTTTAAGTCTTCTAGTGTATTAATTACACATTTTAAGAGGGAGTGAATTGCACTCGAGGAGGGAGAATATTTATTTTATCTCTTGAAGTCATGAATTTCGTTATCCAAACGTATTTCTTTTTTCTGTTACATTAGGCCCACTTCCAATGGTATTTGTAGAAGCAGACCAATGCTATTCCAATGCGTAAAACTGTTTTGCGTTCAGACGGGAATATATGTTCGAATTCAATCGTGGAGGGAGTGGATAGTAGAATTATCCCAACACCGAAATCAAGTGAATTACATGACTGTACGACAAGAAGTTCAAAGACCCTGAGTTCAAGAGTCCTGTGACCCCCAACCCCAATGTCTGTTTTTAGTTAGGCTTTTTTACTAATATAATATAGCTGAGCTATATACACTTATATATACAGGAAAACAACGTCTTTCAACTAAATATTCTGGCCTGCCCATGAACTTGCAAAAACAAGTTATGCTAGGGCGTGCTAGGAATAAAAATTACCTTAAGACTGACAGTAGCATGAGCCGTCAGCTCAGCATGAGATGACGGCCCAACCAATACTGACAATACAAATAAGTACGAACATGTTTTCCCGATGAATTGCTATTGGGTTCACCAAACCAATAAAAAGCCCAAAAAACAAAAATACAGTCTGAACATTTCACTGTACTCCCCCACACACCTCAAACAACTATTTGTTATCGTACTTATATTATGGTTATTTTATGTCCCATAATCTTATTCCTCAATAGCTAAAAAAGAACATAAAACACTTTCCAGGTAAAAACTTTCATTGAAAATTGAATACGGATTTACTTCAAATTTAATAGGAACTAACTGCGAACCTGGAACGATTTATTAACTAATGCCTTAGTGCGTATTATAATGATTATTAAAACATGAGTAATTTAATGAGTAATGAACATAACTATGAAATGAAACATAAATATGAAACATACTATACTATGAAAACACAAACATATAAAAAAAATATAAACAAACTATGAAATATAAATATGAAAACATAACTGCCTTAACGCTTATTCATTCTCAGAAATTTGGACATTTGCCTCCATTTTTACCAATCTGATAATGATTGTGCAAAAATTAATATATGAAAGGTGATAGTTAACAGTATTCGCAAAACTTAACCATTTTCGCAAAAAATAATTTCCAAAAGTTAAGTTCCGATTCTTACAGAAGTTACTTTGTTCTCACCTGGAACAAAAAACTAAATTTTGTCAAATTTTATTAACTTTGTGTTGAAGCTTGCACGTACTATAGACCTTACGCGATTACGCTTGGAGCTGACAGCTCGTTCCTCGCACGAGCATCATAACTGTGGTATTGAGACAACTTGAAACATGCCTGCGAAGCACAAAAGTAAATTATTATTATTTTTGTATTTAAACATGAAAAGCAGGTGATAAAATCACGTGACATATCCCCATTATATTTGCTTATTCAAGACAGCTAAAACATTACAATTGTCTTGTTCGGAAAAAGGCGAAAGGGAGTTGCGTTTACAAAGCAGATGCTTTGTAGTCTTCACGCCGTGAATATAGGCCAAACAGAATTATGAACTAAAACTGGAAAATACCATTTATGTATTGTGTAGGGTACTTCTTTTACGGTGGAACCCCAATAGTCGATATCTAATTACCCGATCAATTGTGTCGTCTCAAAGAACCAAAATCTTAAAGCGGATCTTGCGGCGCAGAAAGCAACTTTTACTCATAACTGTCGCAGGTCCTTGATTTCATAGCAGATGTAGGGGGAGAAGGAACGAAAAATAAAACATAAAATGAACATTAGTACCCGAAATGTGAGCTTGACTTTTTAAGAATCTTTCCGTCTCTGAGGCATCCATCACAAGATGAGTGGTTAAGGGTTTCTTCAGTTTAAGGTTTCAGAGTCCGTTTGCAATGACAGTCATAAAACGATAAATCCTTATGACTTTGACAACGAACGGTCATTTTTCACTCTGTGACCCGTACATGCACAAGATCAATAATAGAAATTTTACCATTTTTTAAAATAAAAGACCCGACGGGGCATATGCTTTGTCGGAGGGAATTGATGGGTGGGTTCTTACCCCGGGAGCTGAAAAATGCGGGGGACATTTAGGTTGTCAATTCTAGTGTCTTCTGTGAGACACAATGCCTACTTCCGATTTTTGACGCTGTCAGGTATTGATGTTCTACCCTGTAGTAAACGTAACAATCAACATGGCTCAAGCTAGTTGGTGTGTTAAAAAATGATACTCTTTTCAATACAGGAACCTTTTCAACCCAAACTCCCAACATCTTCTAAATGATTTTACCTAAAAAAAAAATCCTAAAATTGAAAGAATGGTCAAAGCTATTCATATGCTCAAATTACTAAAAACAATCAAACTTAATTAATTTCTAAAAAGTTATATTCATTGCTGGAGGGCAGGTCAAAGGCACGTACGTAGCTAATTTTGTTCCAGAAAACCCAATAATAATAATATAATAATAAAAGTACATTCAATTATATTGAATGAAAAGTGCCAAGATATTCCGAAAAATGTAGTTTTTTCAACTGCAAGTAAGGAGCAACATTAATACTTCAAACGAATAGAAATTTTACGCACATGAGGGGATTCGCCCCCTTGTCAATACCTCGCTCTTAACACTAAATTTTTTTTAGTCCTTTCATAAGAGCTATTTATTCTAAATTAACCTTTTGTGATTCAGGGGTCATTCTTAAAGAATCGGAACAAAATTCGAACTTTAGCGTAAAGAGCAAGGTATTGACAAGGGGTCAAACCCCCTCACATACTTAATAAAGATGTATGAATATTGAAGTTCGTTATCAAGTTAGTATCAAGTTAGCTGAATTAACTCAGGAATTAACTCAGGAATTTGTTTTGAGAGGGACCAAAGAAATCCGGAATACGATTTTTCCGCCACGAATGTTTTTTCTACCATCAAGCCAAATAACGGCTATTCTTTGAAAGCCCCTTATTGAAAGCTCCGAAGCTCCTCATCTTAATGAACACAGGATCAAGTGTTTTGGTACTAGACTATTGCTGAATCCAAAAAGTAGATTTTTGCTTTCAAATTTCGCTTTCGATTTTTGCATTCGATTTGCTGAAGCCTGGGTATTGGACAACTAAGAGACTACTAAGAGACGATGAGGTGCAGAGTCTTAGAAATCAAGTGCATCAGCGGATGCGTGCCAAGCGTGGAGGAATTGTAAACAGTGTCCCGATATAAACCATTTAAAGAGCAGAAGAATTATACAAAACGGCAGAAATCTCCAAAATGATTGTTTCTTACAAAAAAAGTTATTTTCGCTCTCAGACTGTGATTTCACTATCTAGCCGATTAGTTGGCGTTCCAGATTTGAAATCTTGAGGACAGGGATTTGAGTCCCGGTGTCCCGGTGTCGGATTGTCCCGGTGTCCCGGATTTGAGTCTCGGTGTCGCTAGTTATTTATTTTGAGATGGGAGTCAATGGTGTGACTCTGTAAGCTCAACCAGAGTCGGCCCAGCTCTAAATGGTTACTTGGGGAAAAACACGGGAAGTGGCGGATGATTCGCTCCCATCCACGCATTGGACTGCTTTGGACGCATTGGCCGAAGGCAATAAATCAGGAGATCGGTATCTGCGCAATGCGGATCATAAGTCAGCATACAAAAAAGTTATAAGCTTTTTAAGTTAAAAAAATAGAAAAAAACACCTGAGATTTGAATAAAATCAATTTGTCATTCTTAAAATTCTTTGATCTTACCCCTTCTTCCTTTACAAAGATTGCTCGATAGAAATCTCTGGTAGACATTCAGTAATTTCTCATAGAAGTAGGAGGAGCCAGATTTATTAAAAGACAAAATAAAAACGCAAATTCATTAGAAAAAAGGCTCCGTCCACTACGTAACAGCTAGGATGGAGGACCCGTGCCCCAAAGTCACTTCTCTTCACACACATCCCTATTATACAAAAATATATTCAGGCGAACAGTTTTTACTAATCCCTTATTCCTAATTGGTCGGTACAGTCCATTGTTCTTAATTGCCATGACTTTATCTGTACAATGTACAATAGAAATCCATGCTTCCTCTTTTACACACTATAGAGCAATCAATGGAAAAAGCGTCAAATAGACAGTAAGGAATAATATAATTTAGACCTATTATGTGCTTCAAATTAGACTTAGGTCAGCTAGGAATGTTCGTCTATGGTACAAATTGGATATATTCAGTTTGTTAAGAGGAACGAGAAATTGGTGTTGTATTCTCTGCTTTAATGAACATGGAAAATTGTTGGGATTAGTAGATTCTATAAGTTATTTTTTCACATACAGTCTCATTATTGTTATGAAAAGATCACACCCACGATAGTCGTCTTCAAATTACAACTTAAAATCTCAAAAGCTAATGATGATTATTTTCATTAAGAAGCCTTTGCAAAACTTAAAATAAATTTAGGCGACCTTTCCTATGAGGGTTGACAGAAATTTGCTTAGGAGAGAATACAAGGATCTGTCAAATTTGGTGTTACCCACCAAACTTTACTAGCCAACAAAGCTTCCCAATCTTCGAAAATAAAGGAAAACTCCCCCGAAAAGAGTGAGCGACCATGATAAGAGTAACGTTATCTAATTTAGTATATCTGGGAACCCCATTGTAGAGCTTTTTAGCCCCAATATACAAAAATACAAAATTTTGCTTTTATCCAAAGAAAATGATACTGGATGCGTGTTTATTTATTTATTTTCTCAGGCGGGATGCCAAGGGACCAATAGCACTAGTAAACCGTAGAAGGTTCAATCGGACAAAAACTAACAGTTCTAGTGTCCTTTTGAAGTAATAAGAAAGATTGTGCCACAGCAAAGTGAGGTACTCTGCCATTTTGTAATGTAAAATAATAAGTTTGCCTCAAAAGAGGTAGAAACAGCTATCCATCCAGAATTGTGAATAGCCAGTTAAGTTAAAACCATCAATAGCTATATTTTGAGATTCCCAGTTTCAGAGACAATGCCACGCAGCGACGCATTCGTTCCAAAAGATGCAAGTTGCCCATGCGAAATAAACAGTCAATACAGAAATTTATTTTAAAGCTTCATTTAACTAAGTTTATTCATTTCTGCCTGATATAATTATACTCCGTGATGTATAATTGCATATAAGCTATTGTCAAGGAGGGCCGGTGAATTTTTGTCTGGATGGGAGAGGGGTTGCACGTCCGAAGCATCAAAAAGTAGATTGTTATACCCAAAATTTCTGTTTCTTCATGAGTCTTCAGCAAAAGGAGGTTTGAGTGGAGGGAGGTAAATTAATACCTAGTCTCACTTCATTCCTGGAAGCATTGCTGGACCTAGCCTATAATTCGGGAGGCTGTGGGGTAATACCTCCTCTCTTATTGGAGATAAATATTTCTATGTAACACAAAAGATTAAATAAACCCTTGTTGAGCCTTCAGATAGAAAGAGGCTTGAGGGGGGGGGGGGAGAAATTAGCCTTCTATGTAACATAGCTTTCTACGTAACATAAAAGGGAAATTAAATAGAAGTATTTCTCGTTTTCCTATTTATACACATCTTTTTTATTTATTTTGTTTCGCCTGGGAGCATTGACCCTGAATAGTAGCCGCTCTGACACTTA
Organism: Artemia sp. Qi Xiang Cuo; assembly: GCF_049724085.1. Taxonomy (NCBI): domain Eukaryota; kingdom Metazoa; phylum Arthropoda; class Branchiopoda; order Anostraca; family Artemiidae; genus Artemia; species Artemia sp. Qi Xiang Cuo. The sequence goes on from NC_142807.1 coordinate 5,312,714, forward strand.
AGAAAACTTTGAATCAAGCAGTTCGTATTAGCAAACTGTAAGTGAAAGCGACCCTTGTCAATCGAAACCAAAACTAGGGAAAACGAAGTTTCGATTGAAATATATACAACAACAAAATATGCTATTTATACTGATTCTAAAATATGTAAAATGTATTATTTTTTAAGTTTCTTGTCAAAAGCTATTATCCAGTTCGTGGTAATGGACTGTAAATAAGGAGCGGGATTTTGACATCAATAGTTATAATAGATAATCGGCTTATTTTACTTGTTCAAAATATATAAAATTCATTAAATCAATTGCCTGATTTCTGATAAAGGGAAGAAACGCCGTTTAAAAGCCAAATATTCTTAATGAAAATCACAGAATTAGATTTAGCGTATCAGAGAACCCTACTGTAGAGGTTTCAAACTCCTATGTGCAAAAATGTGAAACGTCGTATTTTTTGCCACAAGAAATATCACGGATGCGTGTTTATTTGTTTTTGTTTTTTTTTCAGGGTGACTCTATCGAACTGATTTTCCTAGAAAATCGGGAGAGTGCTGATTCAAACGTAAAATAGAAGTTCTAGAGCCCCTTTTAAGTTACTAAAAAGATTGGAGGGTAGCTAGCCCCGCTCCTACACCCCGTTTCTGCCCAAAATCGTCTGATCAAAATTTTGAAATAGCCTTATGTTCAACATAGTTGAAAGCTCCAAAAACTATGCTTTTGGAGATAACATGATCCCCCCCACAGCTCCTGGGGATAGGTCTTTAAGCTATGAAATATGCTGATTGTTTACGTATAGTATTTGTTATCGGGAAGTTTGCATATATTTTACGGGTGGGGGAGGGGTGGTGAAGTTTCTGCTGGGGTGATTTTCCACAGAGAAAATTTTCCATGGGGACGGAATTTTCCGGGGGCGGTGAGCTTTTCAGGGGAAATTTTACTCTGGGGGGAATTTGCCAGAATTCCAACAGATCTGTTGAGAAGGGGGTGACCCCTTCATACCTAGAAATTTCTGTTCGTTTTAAGTTTGAATGTTGCTTTTTAGTTTCAGTTGAAAAACCATGTTTAAAAAAAATTAATTTCACAATGAAATTCGAATATTTTAGGAATAGGACATGCACTCTTGATCAGAGGCGACGTTATGGCTTTGCCTATAGAGAAAAGACTGAGATTTCAAGAAATGTTGAATTAATAGTAAAGATGGAACGTGAGCAATAATTCCAAGCAGTAGAATGATTTGATGCAATAACAAACTAATCCCCAAGTGAGTAACAAAACGAGTTATGTCACGACTCACTTTGAAAACGTGTTGTCAGTTCTGATTCAGTGAAAGAAAGAATGAAGTTCAAGTTGTGGAATTTTAATGACATGATTCAATAGTTTTCTAAGTCCTTGTACTTTTCAGACGGGATTTAAATCAAAGCTGTGCACAGATTCGATACCGATACAAACCAAGTCAAATCTGTGGACTGACTCGGGGCAAAAACGGGCAAAATCCTAACCTGTTGCACAAACGAGCTAACTTCTGACTCATTACGAAAATGAAAGAGGTCCTGAATCAGAGCAGTAGAGAGTCAAGCCATGATTCGATGCAAAAGGAGCTAACTCCTGACTCCGTGCAAAAACATACTAAGCCCTGTAAGCTCCTGACTTACTAGATGGACGTCAGAGAAGTGGGCATGTTGCACCTTGTTTGAACCGGAATCGCGTGAAGATTTTTAATCTGTATGACTGAAGAAGAATATCGAGCTAGTGACCCCTCCAACACTGTCAAAACGTATCCTACCAGAATTGTTTTGTCCGAAAGGATTGACATTTGCTACCCTGTTTGAACTGCCAAGTCCCGAGTTTTGTATACCATGCCAATGTGTATCACCTGTTAGCTCGATGGTTTTCCTGTCGCAAGTCTAGGTCCATAGTTCATCCTCGGTAACCTGTGTGTATCTTCCTGGCGATGGGATCTCCTTAGGGTTGTACTTTCAGATTGAATACGTAAAGAGGGCCTTAGACTTCTTCAACCACCCCTGCCGAACACCAAGAATGTCAGATCTTGAATGAAATATCTGCAATATCTTCTCATATAAAGATAAGATAAGTTAATTTTTATTCTTCATTAGATACCGATACAATACTACACGTTATTATTCCCCCAAAGGCTCATTGGCCTGTAGAGAAGGGGGAAGACAAATGAGTTGCTTACTCAGAGATGAAAAGCAAAAGAAAATTTAAAATGATCACTTACTCACAGACGAAGGAGAAGAAAAGAAAATATAGATAAAATGAAAACTATAGAAAGAATAAAATAAATAAACTAAATTAATTAGTTGGATTAAATAGACTAAAAAAAAGTAATAATAAAAAAAATAATAATAAAAACATAAATAAAAATAACTTCTATGAAGCCAAAGAATTTTTAACAATTTTTTTAAACGAACCGAATGAGTGGCACCCTCGAGCTGATTCAGGCAACTTATTCCAAACAATATGACACGCCAGTAGAGGATTAAAATCTGACCTTATGCAAGGAGTAAATGGAACTTGAACATGATTTGTCATATTGCAAAGATTATAATTATTTTGATCAGAGGTAAAGATAAGATAAGTTTTATTCTTCATTAGATACACATACAATATTACATGTTATTATTCCCCCAAAGGCTCATTGGCTTGTACAAAGGGGGAAGACATATGAATTGTTTACTCAGAGATGAAAAACAAAAGAAAATTTAAAATGATCACTTACTCACATACGAAGGAGAAGAAAAGAAAATATAGATAAAACGAAAAGTATAGAAAAAATAGAATAAATAAACTAAAATAATTAATTAGATTAAATAGACTCCAAAAAAAATAAATAAAAAATAAAAACATAGATAAAAATAACTTCTACGAAGCCAAAGAATTTTAAAAATTTTTTTAAACAAACAGAATGAGTGGCACCCTTGAGCTGATTCAGGCAACTTATTCCAAACAATATGACACGCCATTAGAGGATTAAAATCTGACCTTATGCAAGGAGTAAATGGAACTTGAACATGATTTGTCATATTGCGAAGATTATAATTATTTTGATCAGAGGTAAAAGACACCGGAACACTTAGGGACCGGGGGAAAAACTTTATAACTATTTTTTGCTGAAAATACATATAAGAATTTAACTATTTCCTTATAATAAAACAATCGCATATCAAATTTTCATCAAAACAACCATTTGTAAAACAAGGTTTTTATTAAAACAAGGAAGGCATATTTGATCTTGGTTGTCCGATCAGCTAAGAACGCTTAAGGATCGTTCACAATGCCAAGATTTCCATGAGTATCGGGAGACTTTGCAAGAAATTCGCTCTTTACTTCCATCAGAAAAACTTAGTTCTAAAAACAAATTAAGTTATGAGAATTTTGGTGTTCTCTTTTATAATTCTAATTACATAATAAAATCCTCTTAAGAATCAATATCCAGTCCCAGTCCAACAAAAAGCCATAAAAACTGTCTTTATATTAATTAGGTGGCCAATATTCAGACCAGAAAAAAGGTATTTGAAATTGCGGTAAAGCAACAATTACATTTTTGTAGGGATAATTTTGATTTTACGGTCTCTGTACATTGACATTTTTATTTCTACTTGAATTTCACCCTTATCGCAATACTTTACTTAGGGCAATTGCTCCATGGATCCTGTTAAAGGGTATAGAATAGACATTTGTAAATAGGGACCTTTCGTGAGAAATTGGTGTTGTTTTGCCATCACGTTGTTTTCAATTGCTTTTTTTGTCATAAATAATGTAAAAAAAGGAATAAAAAGGTACGTTGGAATGTTGAAAGAAAACTGCTAATTTTTGCAAAATAAGTTTAGAAGAAACCAACCACTGAAGAAAAAAAAACAGACTGTAAAGAGTTTTTGCAGTAATTTAGTTATTTTTCAATTGTTTTCTGTCATAAAAAAATTCAAAAAAAGAAGAGAAAAAGTTGCGTGGGAAACATTACAAGAGTAAAGTTAATATTTGCAAAAAACACATAGAAAAACGTAAAACACTGGTAAATCAAGAAAACATACATACAGAACATATAAGTTTTTTGTGTAAGTGTTCTGTTTTTGCGTAATTTTTATTTCGTAATTTTTGTTATTTGAGATTTTTTTATACTTGTTTGTTGTTGTAATATCAGCGTTTGTTTTCTGTACAGGAAGAGGGATTTAGGGAGAAAGGATTTAGGGATGGGGCGGGGGTTCTAAATTCTATTTGAGATAGTTGCAATTTTGTATCTTGAAATAGCTTTACTTCTGGGTCGCTATTAGAAAATTATGTAGGAATTTTTCCCAGAAGGGCTTTGGGAGAGGAGAGGGAGATATAACTTTAAAAAGGTGAAAAATACGTTTTCACCTTATACTTCTTATAAGATAAACCTTATAAAAAATATGAAATGAAAGTTATATGGATCTTGAAACACCTGGGTAAGGTAGTATGTGTCAGAAGTCCCTTGTACCCAAGTTTCTTGGTCCCTACACCCAAGAATGTATCAATGGAAACATGGCTTTTACAAATCCTACAAATACCTTTGCTATCATAAACATTATATAATCTTCACCCCTAATTGTCAAAATTCTATCATTAACACGTTCCAAATATAAGCAATACTTAGAAGCTTCCTTATTAACCTGGGAGTATGGAGGCCCTACTCCTTGCCTGTAAACTCAACTCTGCCTATTTTATGTCATTTAAAATCATGTTTCCTAGCTCTGGAAGATGAGCTTCTAACACTCATAACAAGTCCAGTTTAAAACGTCTGTATTCGTTAGTCAAAATGTCAATTAACTCTACGTCGCAACATCCTATGTAATTCTATAATATAATTAATATTACGTTAAGCGAATTAATTAAACATATTTGATTAATGTTCGTAATTCTAATACCATTAGAATTATTGAAAATATTTTGACCTCTAGAAAAGCAATGTCTACCATCAGTGCAGGTCAGGGACTGCACTCCTCAAGTCTACTCAGAGCGCTTAAGCAGACTGAGAACTGCACAGCAAAAAGTCACCAAGATCTCCAGTTGGCTTTGTCCAAATCTGGCCCTATATTGTTCACAACATGCTTTTTCATGCTTGGCGATGTTCTCCTATCAATAAGAATAGAGGGCCAACATAAGCAATTTAAGTATTAGATAAAATATGAACTTTTAATTTGTTCAATAGTGACTTTTCAAAATCAAATTTTTTATTTTTATTAATAATTTTTTTTGTATTTTTATTTATATAAATAAATTTAAGTAAAATAAAACTTAATTTAAATTTTTTATCATTAAATAATCAAGATAAAAAATTAGTTTTGATTTTCAACTTTTCCTTTAAAAAATGCTTTAGAATGAAAGTTAAGAGCGTTGTAGGGATTAAAAAGCAATCCAGATGTCCAGAAATGAACACAAGAGCAAAGGGCCTACGTTTTTTTCTACTTTTTTTTATATAAAAACTTCGAGAATCAAAAGCTCATTTAGCTATATTGGCTTTTAACAACTAAAATTTTAGTATAAATGTTTTGAAAGGCAAGTGAAAACAATAACGCTTGTAACTAGTCATATTTACCAACTAGTCATATTTTTCAAACAGTTCGTGGTAACGAACTGTAAGTTAGAAGTGACCCGGTTCAGTAATAGCCAAAATTCTATTAAACGGAATTTATATTGGCTTCTTATGTTGATTCCAATATATAAGTTTCATTATCTTTAGTCTTACCCAACAAAAGTTAGTCTTACTCAAACAGTTCGTGGTAACGAACTGTAAGTTAGAAGTGACCCGGTTCAGTAATAACCAAAACTCTATTAAACGGAATTTATATCGGCTTCTTATGTTGATTCCAATATATAAGTTTCATTATCTTTAGTCTTACCCAACAAAAGTTACAAGCCTGAGAAAATTTTCCTGATTTTCGAAAAAACGGGGAACACCTCCAAAATTCAAAGAATCTTAATGAAAATCACATCATCAGATTCAGCGTATCAGAGAACCCTGCCTTAGAGGTTTCAAGCTCCTATCAGCAAAAATATGGATTTTTTTTCATTTTTGCAAGCAGAAGAAAGATCACGGATACGTGTTTATTTGTTTGTTTGTTTGTTTTTTATTCCTGTGGGTGATCGTATAGACCCAGTGGTCCTAGAATATCACGGGAGGGCTCATAGAGACCGGAAATTAAAAGTTCTAGTGCCCTTTTTAACTAACCAAAAAGAGTGAAGGGCAATTAGGCCCCCTCTCGCGCCCATTTTTTCTCAAATTCGTCCGATTAAAATTTTGAGATAGCCATTTTGTTCGGCATAGTTGAAAGGCCGAATGCCTATGTCTTTCGAGATAACTTGACCCCCACAACCCCTGGGGAAAGGTCTTTAAGTTATAAAATTTGCCCATTGTTTACGTATAGTATTTGTTATTGGGAAGTATGCATACATTCTTCGGGTTGGGAGGCGAATTTTCTCCTGGGTGGATTTTCGACAAGGAGAGTTTTCCATGGGCAGGGAAGTTTCCAGGGAGTGAATTTTTCAGGGGAATTTTCCAGAATTCCTGCACAAAATTCTTCTTATGTCTTGCTTTCTCTTTGCCGACTTTTTCAGCATGGATGTGTTAAGGGTAATTGTCCGGGGTAAATTTTCACCCGGATTGAATTGTCTAGAGGATATTTCCGTGGAGAGGAGGGATCTTTCCCTTAAGCCGGAGCCAGATTTCCTGGTATTATTTAAAAAAGACAAGAAATTAAATAAAACAACTAAAAAAACAAGTTTTTTCAACTGAAAGTACGAAGCAACACTAAACTTAAAACGAACATAAATTATTATGTATATGAGGGGGGTTGTCCCCTCGTCAATACATCGCTCTTTACGCTAAATTTTGAATTTTATCCCAATTCTTTAAGAATGACTCCTAAAATACAAGGTTTGTTTAATTAGAACAATAAGAAGCCTATTTAAAAGTACTAAACAACTTTAACGTTGAGCGCGAGGTGTTGAGGAGGGGGCAACCCTCCTCACATGCGTAATAATTTCTGTTCTTTTAAGGTTTTAATGTAGCTTCTTGCTTTCAGTTGAAAAAACTTGTTTCTTTATTTAATTGCATTCTAACGTGATATAAGAAAAGTGCAAGTAAGACTTTTGAGTAAAGAGCGAGGGAGTTAAGGGGATATCATCTCCCTCAGATATAAGAAATGAATAAACTTGTTTTTTTCTAGCTCCTTTATAGGAATTGAAATGAGTGAATTTTCAAAAATTTAGTTTAAAAATTTTAAAGTCATATTTTTCGAATTTTTTCGAGGGAGGGACCTCTTCGGACGAACATTTTTAGGGGGATCTTCCATCCTTATCCTGTTCTATGCAAGTAGACATATGAACGTGGTCCTTCTTGCTACGCTCAAATTATTTCATAGTCGACGCAGATGTAATGACTATATAAAGAGTCATGTGTCTCTGATGTATTTCTGTTATTTCCCCTGCGGCCTTTCGTGCAGAAGGGATGATCTTAATAGCTTGGGTGGGGGAGGGGCACTTGATCAGAAATTAAAACGCATGTACTATTTTAACCGCTGAAGGTAATTTGAGGTTAATCACACCCTCCACCATACAATTTTTTAGCCTTCTAGGACACTTCTAACCGCCGTAACATCAAGCTGAAAATTTAAGACGTTCATTTCACTCAAAATGAAAAGGTTAAAGTCTTCAAGGGGAAGTAAATTTCCTACAAATTCCCAAGGATAAGGATTCCAATCTAAGTGATTGATCCATTTTTCATAAAAAGACATCATAGTTATTAAAGTGATAAAAGAAAAAAAAAATCCTGGATACGGCCATGACTATGATTGTTTATTTAATTCCTGTTCGTTTTTGGCTTTATTTATTCTTTTATAGTAATTTCTGGTTGTTTTGGGTTTGAATTATTATAGGAATTCGTTTCTGCTGATCTCAAGTTTAATGTGGCCTTTACTTTTCTTTGAAAAACTTTTTTTTCGGAAAGTTTATTTTAATTGATTGCTTGAGAGGGACAATGATGGATGCATGTTTATCCTTTTCTTACAAGTGGAGGGGGGATATGTCTTTTGAAACAAACGCTTGTAAATTATTTGGAGAAGGTTCATTTCAAGATGTAATTTTTAGTTAATGTTTCTTAAGCAATAATAGTTTTCTTAAGCAGTAGTTACTGGAGATTATGAAAAATTTTTGAAAAGGAGAAGTACCTAACGATTTTAGGAAAACCTTAATTAAACCCCTGTATAAGAAAGGTGATAAGAGTGAGTGTGGTGATTATCGAGGCATTAGTCTAGTCTCTGTAGGTAGTAACTTACTTAGCAATATGATACTTTTTAGACTGAGAGGTGCTGAAGACAAAGTTTTAAGAGAAGAATAGTGATGTTTTAAAAAAGGTAGAGGAAGTGTCGACCAAGTTTTCACTCTTAGGTTAATAATTGAGAACTGCCTGAGTTGTCAAACACATTTGGTCCTCAGTGTTATAGATTATGAGCAAGCGTTCGAAAAAGTTGATAGAAGAGCTTTAGCAAAGGTCTTATCCTTGTATGGCATACCAGACAAATACGTTAAAGTGATTAGTGCTATATACAAGAATAACACTGTTGCGACTAAGGTAAGAAATGAGGTTAGCAGCTGGTTTCGTATTAAATCAGGAGTTAAGCGGGGTTGTGTTCTATCCCCCTTTATATGGATCATGTTGATGGACTTCGTCTTAAGGAGCACAGGAAAGGCAATGGGAGACCACGGAATCAAATGAGGAGGAAAAACTCTCCTGGACTTAGATTATGCTGATAATTTAAGCATCCTAGATGAAAGTTTGAACAAAACGAATGAACTTTTAGAGGTTTTGCGAGTTTAAGGTGCTAGAATAGGTCTGAAAATTAATGTTAAGAAGACTAAGTCACTAAGGCTAGGACTAAGTGAAGATGAAAAGGTGGCTTTGGGTAACGAAAAGATTGATCAGATGGGCAGCTTCACTTACCTTGGTAGTATCAAGGAGGCACACTTGTGCCTCTATAAAGGAGGCACACTTGTGCCTCTATAAAGAGGTGACCCACTACAATGTTAAGCGATTTCAGGTCCTAGAGGTCGCAGAGAGACGGCGGTAATCGCATTTTGTAGCCCAAGCTCAAACTAAGAAACTTGCAAAATTTCATCCTCCTCCGACTTTATCTTTATGGGGTAAACTGGGCCAGAATTTTCGACCCTCCCACAACAGCCCCCCTTTAACGTTGTCCGATTGGGCTGAAATTTAGAGGTTAAGCTTTCCTAGGGCCCGGGAGCTTATCCTCGAAATTTCAGCTCAATCCGATCACTCCTTCAAAAAACCAAATATAGCCACTTAAAATTCATTTCTTTTTTTTTCTTATCCACGCCTACAGGCCACAGTTGGCAACTGATCTGGGTGAATGAGGACTCATTCAAAGCATAATTTGACCTGTTAAGGCCTTTTGATATTTTCAGACCGAAAAAATTATCCCCCGAATTTACATTTACGAAAAACTTCGTTTTCCTATAATAGCCCATGTTAATTTTTCCCACAACAACCCCCCTTTAACGTTGTCTGATCGGGCTGAAATTTAGAGGATAAGCTTTCCTGGGGCCTGGGATCTTATCCTCAAAATTTCAGCTCAATCTGATCACTCCTTCCCTGTTTTCCAAAAATCAAATATCAAGTTTTGCTTGCGTCAAAAAAAGATACCCCTTACTAAAAAACAATTACAATTATGTCTCTTTAGTGTATCGGTTGAGACTCCTGACTGTCAGGCGGAAAACTCGGGTTCGATTCACCGTCAGAGAAAATTTTTTATATACTGAATTTAAATTTTAAAAAAGAAACTCAGTTTCTTTTTTAAATTATTTGAAAAAAATTACGTTTTTTAAAGAGTTAAAGAGGCTGAGTTACAAGGTCGACCTATTAAACACCCTGTCGAGAATGAAAAGAATAATGCGCAATCATCTAAAAGTTAGTCAAGCAATAATAAGTATTAAACTGTACAAAAACGTGCAGAAATAATTTGAAAAAGACTACGTTTTCTAAAGAGTTAAAGAGGCTGAGTTACAAGGTCGAACCTTAAAACGTACAGGGATTAGGAGGCAAAGTTGGGGGGCTGCCGCCCCCCAAACCCCCGCTTTTGCAGCCTTTAAATAAAAAAAATTCTTTAAACTGAAAGTAAGGAGCGACATTAAATCTTAAAACCAACATAAATTATTCCTTATATGACTGAGGCTGTGCCCTCCACAACGCCTCGATATTTAAGAAAAAGTTTTTATTTTTTAAAAAAAAGAGTTGTGAGAAATTAAAACTTTATCTTAAAGAGCGAGGCGTTGAGGAGGGCACAGCCCCTTTCATATACGGAATAATTTCTGTTCGTTTTAAGATTTAATGTCGCTCCTTACTTTCAGTTTAAAGAATTTTCGGAAATTTTTTAAAGGAAATTTCGACCCTCCCACCACAGCCCCCCTTTAACGTTGTCCGATTGGGCTGAAATTTAGAGGTTAAGCTTTCCTGGGGCCTGGGAGCTTATCTTTGAAATTTCAGCTCAATCTGATCACTCCTTCCCTGTTTTCCAAAAACCGAATATCAAGTTTTGCTTGCGTCAAAAAAAGATACCCCTTACTAAAAAACAATTACAATTATGTCTCTTTAGTGCAGCGGTTGAGATTCCTGACTGTCAGGCGGAAAACTCGGGTTCGATTCACCGTCAGAGAAAATTTTTTATATACTGAATTTAAATTTTAAAAAAGAAACTCAGTTTCTATTTTAAATTATTTGAAAAAAATTACGTTTTCTAAAGAGTTAAAGAGGCTGAGTTACAAGGTCGACCTTTTAAACACCCTGTCGAGAATGAAAAGAATAATACACAATCATCTAACAGTTAGTCAAGCAATAATAAGTAATAAACTGTACAAAAACGTGCAGAAATTATTTGAAAAAAAACTATGTTTTCTAAAGAGTTAAAGAGGCTGAGTTACAAGGTCGAACCTTAAAACGTACAGGGATTAGGAGGCACAGTTGGGGGGCTGCCGCCCCCAAACCCCCACTTTCGCAGCCTTTAAATAAAAAAAATTCTTTAAACTGAAAGTAAGGAGTGACGTTAAATCTTAAAACGAACAGAAATAATTCCGTATATGAAAGGGGCTGTGCCCTCCTCAACGCCTAGCTCTTTACGCTAAAGTTTTTATTGTTTAAAAAAAGATTTTTGAGAAAGTCAAACTTTAGCGTAAAGAGCGAGGCGGTGAGGAAGGTACAGCCCCTTTCATATACGTAATAATTTCTGTTCGTTTTAAGTTTTAATGTCGCTCCTTACTTTCAGTTTAAAGAATTTTTTTTATTTAAAGGCTGCGAAAGCGGGGGGTTTTGGGGGCGGCAGCCCCCCAACTGTGCCTTCTAATCCCTGTACGTTTTAAGGTTCGAACTTTTGACTCGGCCTCTTTAACTCTTTAGAAAACGTAGTTTTTTTTCAAATAATTTTTAGTATAGATGGTGTGTTCTGTGAAAACGTTAAAAGTAGAACAGCCAAGGCCCAGGGTGTTTTTTCACAGTTAAAAAAAGTTTGAAAGAATAGTAAGATAAGTCTGCAAACCAAGACTAGAATATTAGAAGCTACAGTGCTGACAGTGGTCAAATATGGCTCTGGAGAATGGGCGCTCAGAAAAGCGAAGAATACGAAGAATAATGTTCACCCTGCTTTATATGGCTTTAATGAAAGAGAGGTTGAGATGGCTACGGTACGTTGTGGGGATGAAGGATGACAGATTGCCGAAGATGTCCTTTTCAGCCAACCGTCTAGGGCTAAACGGAAAGCAGGACGCCCTCGGCTGGGGTGGGAAGATATCATAAAGAAGAGTTTAAAGGAAATGGGAACTTCCTTAGAGGGTGCAAAAAGGAAGGCTTTGAATAGATTGGGATGGAGGAGGAGCGTGCGTAGCTGTATTGACCTCAGGTGGCTTGGTGCTGCGGTGAGCTGTTAGTAGTAGTAGAAGTAGTAGTAACAGTAGCTCCTCACCAAAGTTCCAGTTTTGGTCATTCTGCCCACCAAAACCACAGATTTGGCTAATATAGCAAACAAGCAGGTGGGTTAAAACTCCAAGATAAGATATCATTTAAAACTATTGAGAAGTTTTATAAAAACATCTATGTCTTCAAGGACAAAGTACCATGTCGCGGCACATTTAACCCCATTAATATTTAAGAGCTTATACTGTGAGTGAACGATTACTTATATGAAGACTTTTTGCACCTCCAAATCAACTTTTGAAGGAAGGTCAGAGGACCTTTTGGGGGATAATAGAGGCCTGATTCTAATAAGCTCATTTCTTTCTAGCCTCCCTTAATTTGCAGGAATATCCTTAGTATAAGTGCTTATAATTGGCAATGACTACCCCCCCCCCCAGAAATCCCTCGTTATGGAGAAAAGCTCTGGGTATAATGAGGAAGTGGATCCGTGCCATGGATTTAGGATGCTTTGTCCGAGAGGGTGAGGGTTCGAACCCTAGTGTACTCAAGGGCGTGACTCTAAGCTCAGCCAGAGTTTACCCAGCTCTAAATGGGTACCTGGAGAAATCTGGGGAAGTTAAACAGGAAGGGTGTGCGAAAGCATAGGATGGTTGCCCCCCCATTCCATTTCAGGGTTGAAAAGCCAAGAAACGGAGATCAGCACCGCCGGTAGGGACTGTAAAGTCCAATGCCGTATTCCATACTTTTTTTTATAATGAGGAACAACTGATTTGTGCACAAGAAAGAGAAACAGAAATGTAGAAACTCCTCTCATCCAAGATTAACCCAAAACCACCCCACCACACACCATTTTCTGCCGTTTTACGCCGTGAATTGACAGTTGGGACCTATATTTCTACATGGGAAAAGGGTAGGCAAGGAGCTGTACTCAATTTATGGTCACAGGGCTATAAAAACTAGTTTTAAATGGTGTTAAAAGAGACACGACTTGTTATTTCTTAAGAATCACTTGTTTTGCCCAAAGCAGGTTTTTGACCATATTTTTACATGGGCAAAAGTAAGCAAGGAGCTGTACCAAACTTTTGGTCACGGGGCTGCAAAAACAAGTTTGAAATGGAATTCAAAGGAGTCATGACTTTTTATTTTTTGAGAATCCCTTGTTTTGCCCAAAACAGTTTTGTGACCATATTTCTACATGGGAAAAGAATAAGCAAGGAGCCGTACTCAATTTATGATCAAAGGGCTATTAAAACAAGTTTCAAATGGCGTTATTTTTTTTAGAATCACTTTTTTTCCCAAAGCAGTTTTGTGACCATATTTCTACATGGGAAAAGGGTAAGCAAGGAGCTGTACCCAATTTATGATCAAGGGGCTATAAAAACAAGTTTCAAATGGTGTTAAAAAGAGTCATGACTTTTTTTTGGGGAATCACTTTTTTCCCAAAGCAGTTTTATGACCTTATTTCTACATAGGATAAGGGTAAGCAAGGAGTTTAACCAACTTACGGTCACGGGACTATTAAAACTAGATTCAAATGTTGTTAAAAGGAGTCATGACTTTTATTTCTTAAGAATCACTTATTTTGCAAAAGCAGTTTTGTAACCAAATTTCTAAATGGGGAAAACGTAAGCAATGAGCAGTACCCAATTTGTGGTCAATTGGCTATAAAAATCAGTTGCAAATGGTGTTAAAAGGAGTCATGACTTTTTATTTTTTGAGAATCACTTGTTTTGCCCAAAGCAGTTTTGTGACCGTATTATAACTGGGAGAAGGGTAAGCAAGGAGCTGTACTCAACTTCTGGTCACTGGGCTACAAAAAACAGTTTCAAATGGTATTAAAAGGGGTCATAGCTTTCTATTTCTTGAGAATTACTTGCCGAGGAAGAACTGATTTGTGCACAAGAAAGAAAAATAGAATTGATCTCCTCTCATCCAAGATTGACCCAAAACCACCCCACCTCACACCATTTCTGCCGTTATACGCCGTGAGTTGACAGTTGAACCCATATTTCTACATGAGAAAAGGGTAAGCAAGGAGTTGTACCCAAGTAACGGTCACAGGGCTATTAAAACTAGTTTCAAATGGTGTTAAAAAGAGTCATGACTTTTTATTTCTTAAGAATCACTTGTTTTGCCCAAAGCATTTTTGTGACCATTTTATACCTGGGAGAAGGGTAAGCAAGGACATGTACCCAATTTTTGATCACTGGGCTATAAAAACCAGTTTCAAGGGATATTAAAAGGAGTCGTAACTTTTTATTTCTTGAGAATCACTTGTTTTGCCTAGAAAAAGTTTTGTGTTCATATTTTTACATGGAAAAGGGTAAGCAAGGAGCTGTACCCAATTTATGGTCAAAAGGCTACAAAAACCGCTTTGAAATGGAATTAAAAGGAGTCATCACTTTTTATTTTTTGAGAATCACTTGTTTTGCCCAAAGCAGTTTTGTGACCATATTTTTACATTGAAAAGAATAAGCAAGGAGCTGTACCCAATTTATACTCAAGGGGCTATAAAAACAAGGTTTCAAAACTTGTTAAAAAGAGTCATGACTTTTTATTTTCTTGAAAATCACTTATTTTTTTCCCAAACCAGTTTTGTGACCATATTTCTACATAGGAAAAGGGTAAGCAAGGAGAAGTACCCAGCTAACGGCCACAAGGCTATTAAAACTAGTTTCAAATAGTGTTAACAGGAGTAACAACTTTTCATTTCTTAAGAATCACTTGTTTTGCCAAAAGCAGTATAGTGATCATATTTCTACAAGGGGAAAGAGTAAGCAAGGAGCTGTACTCAATTTATGATCAAGGGGCTATTAAAACCAGTACCGAATGGTGTTAAAAAGAGCCACGACTTTTTATTTCTTCTGAATCACTTGTTTTGCCTAAAGCAGTTTTGTGACAATATTTCTACCTGGAAAAGGTAAGCAAGAAGCTGTATCCGATTTATGGTCAAGGGGCTATAAAAAGCAGTTTTAAATGGTGTTAAAAGGAGTCATAACTTTTTATTTTTTGAGAATCACTTTTTTTGCCCAAAGCAGTTTTGTGATCAGATTAAGATAATTTCTTAAATCACATTGGCCTGACATCCCATAAAGAAATAAAAGCAAGCAAAACTGGGTTTTCTATCGGCCAAATAAAAATACTGAAAAAACAAAGCGAATATTTCGAGAGTACAAACGCCTCTCTTCTTCAGCGCGAAACGAAACGATATATCAATAAAAGCTAAAAAATTAAAAGAATTAAAACCAACTACCTTACAACAATAAAAGCGAGTTATTCGCCAATATCTGCGATTTGCACAAAATCCAAAAAAACATGAACTGCCATCGAACTGCAAATCGCGGATATTGGCGAATAACTCGCTTTTATTGTTGTTAGGTAGTTGGTTTTAATTCTTTTAATTTTTTAGCTTTTATTGATACATCGTTTTGTTTCGCGCTGAAGAAGAGAGGCGTTTGTCATCTCGAAACATTCGCTTTGTTTTTTCAGTCTCTTCATTTGGCCTATAAAAACCCCATTTTTGCTCGTTTTTATTTCTTTATGTGATCATATTATAACTGGGAGAAGGGTAAGAAAGGAGCTGTACCCAATTTATGGTCACTGGGCTATATAAACCAGTTTCAAATGGTATTAAAAGTGGTCATAACTTTTTATTTCTTAAAAGTCGCTTGTTTTGCCTAAAAAAAAGTTTTGTGTTCATATTTCTACATGGAAAAGGGGTAAGTAAGGAGCTGTACCCAATTTATGGTCAAAAGGCTACAAAAACCAGTTTGAAATGGAGTTAAAAGGAGTCATGACTTTTTGTTTTTTGAGAAACACTTGTTTTGCCCAAAGCAGTTTTGTGACCAAACTTCTAGATGGTAAAAGAATAAACAAGGAGGTGTACCCAATTTATGATCAAGGGGCTATAAAAATAAGTTTTTAATGGCGTTAAAAACAGTCATGACTTTTTATTTTTTTGAAAATAACTTTTTTTCTCAGGGCAGTTTTATGACCATATTTCTACATGGGAAAAGGGTAAGCAATGAGCTGTGCCCAATTTATGGTCGCGGGAATATGAAGCAAGTTTCAAAAAGATTTGAAAGGAGTCATGACTTCTTATTTCGTGACAATCTCTTATTTTGCTTTTGTAACTGTATTGTCGATTTCCTATACAAGATGCTAAACAAGTCCAACCATCCATCAAACAGTTCGTGGTAACGAACTGTAAGTAAGGAGCGACCCGGCTCAATGGTAACCGAAACTCTAGAAAACGGGTTTTTGATACCAATAGATATATCAAAAGAATCAGATTTCAATGCTGATTTCAAATATATAACTTTCATCAAGTTTAGAGCTACCCATCAAAAGTTACGCGCCTGAGAAAATTTGGCTGATTTTCAAAAAAGGGGGAAAGACCCCTAAAAGTTATAGAACCTTAATGAAAATCACACCATCATATTCAGCGTATCAGAGAACCCTACTGTAGAGGTTTCAAGTTCCTATCTACAAAAATGTGGATTTTTGCATTTTTTGCCAGAAGAAAGATCACGGATGCGTGTTTATTTGTTTGTTTGTTTGTTTGTTTTTTTTTTTTCTTTTTTTTTCCCCCAGGGGTGATCGTATCGACCCAGTGGTCCTAGAATATCGTGGGAGGGCTCATTGGAACGGAAATTAAAAGTTCTAGTGCCCTTTTTAAGTGACCAAAAAAAATGGAGGGCAACTAGGCCCCCTCCCACGCTCATTTTTTTCCCAAAGTCACCCGATCAAAATTTTGAGATAGCCATTTTGTTCAGCATGGTCGAAAATATGATAAAAATGTCTTTTAGGATGACTTGATCCCCCAAAGTCCCCAGGGGGAGGGCTGAAAGTTATGAACTTTACTCAATGTTAACATATAGTATTGGTTATTGGGAAGTATACAGACTTTTTCAGAGGAGATTTTTTCTGGTAGGTGGGGGAAGGAGAGGGTCGGGGGCTATATGGAAGGATCTTTCCATGAAGGAAGTTTTCATGGGGGAAGGGACATTGCTATGAAGGGGCCGCCGGATTTCCCAGCATTATTAAAGAAAAAGATCAGGAATTAAATAAAAAAAACAAGTTTTTCAACTGATCAACTGATTGTGATTAAGAGGTCATTTTTAAAGAACTGGAAAAAAAATTCGAACTATAGTTTAAAGATCAGGGTATTGACTAGGGGGCGAACCCCCTAATATACGTGTTAAAAATTTATGAATATAGAAGTTCGTTACGTAAGTTAATTCTAAGTTACGTATATTTATTACTAATAAAAACGTTCGTAAATAAAATTAAACAAGTTTCGAGAAAGCCATTTAACCAAATATAATATGCAAATTTTGTTTTAATTATTCATGTACGGTGAGCCAAAATCAAAACCTGCATTAATTCAAAAACGTTCAAAAATTAAATAAAAAAAACAAGTTTTTTAACTGAAAGTAAGGAACGACGTTAAAACTTAAAACGAACAGAAATTATTCCGTATATGAAGGGGCTGTCCCCTCCTCAACGCCTCGCTCTTTACGCTAAAGTTTGACTTTCTCACAACTCTATTTTTTTAAACAATAAAAAAACTTTAGCGTAAAGAGCGAGGCGTTGAGGAGGGGACAGCCCCCTTCATATACGGAATAATTTCTGTTCGTTTTAAGTTTTAACGTCGTTCCTTACTTTCAGTTAAAAAAACTTGTTTTTTTTATTTAATCAAATATAAGAAATCCAATTAACTTTGCTGAATTATATCCGCGATCTACACTTATACCCACAAAGACTTTTTTAATTAAAAATCAATCAAAGTCGTCCTCTTTTTCAAATAGTAAAATTCTTAATAAAGGAAATTTGGAAAAAAATGACTTATTCAAAGTAAGCAGTGTATAACTACAAATTGTCGTGTACATTTTATGGAAGAAGTATTTTGCAATTTTTGAAGGCTAGAAGACAATTAGTAGTGCTTTTGGTCTGAATAAAAAGGTACTATTGTTATGGGACACTATTGAGGTCATCAGCCTCTGCTTCTAACATTTTACATCCTGTGTTTTTTTTTTTTGGTTTATGTGGTCAAAATATTCAGACATTTGATTCTGTTTTCACTGTCTAATAAATGGACTTAGCCCCAATTGAACGTTTATTTCTTCGTCATAGAAAGGCAGTGCAGTCTTGGAAAAACTTATCTAATTTAAGGTATTACGTCAAAAATACGTCGTGTATATAGGGAGATGTGACCAGTCAAGTAGCTTAGCCTATATAACTATAAATTCAAAAACTTTTCTTTTGCAATGAGAAGATGAAGAAGATTTGCCACCTTCATCGGAAATGCAACTTACATTTAGGCAAGGCCATACCCAGGATTTTTTTTTGGAGGGGAAAAAATTTTCCGGGGGGGGGGGTAGCCTATACAAAAAAAACTAAAAAAACTCATACAAATTACGTTTATACGAGTTACACAAACATTTCGGGGGGTTTAAACCGGGTAATCCCTCCCCCCTGGATACGGCCCTGCATTTAGGCACTGATAAAGAAGAAAATTTACAACTCAAGACTTTGGATGAGCCCTGTTAATGAACTCTCTTAGACAAATCTAGTGAATAAACTCTAAATTGTTTGTGGACCGGAAGTTATCGTTCTATTCTGAATAAATATGTTATCTTTAATTTTAATGCTTTTGTATATCTGTTGATGACAATCCCTGTATATGTGGTCGAAACATCCAGACTTTTGTATCTGTTTTCACTGGCTAATAAATGGAATTGCCCCGTTTGAACGTTTTTTTAGGGACTGACTTGCATTTTGCTTGGAAATGGGGCAAAAAGGGTTAAAGCAGTTATAAGTTCAGCAAAATCAATTTAGAAAAAATATAATAAATATACAAAAATATAGAAAAGACTGCTCTATGCTTTAGTATATCTGTTGATGACAATCCCTGTATATGTGGTCGAAACATCCAGACTTTTGTATCTGTTTTCACTGGCTAATAAATGGAATTGCCCCGTTTGAACGTTTTTTTAGGGACTGACTTGCATTTTGCTTGGAAATGGTGCAAAAAGGGTTAAAGCAGTTATAAGTTCAGCAAAATCAATTTAGAAAAGATAATAAATATACAAAAATATTGAAAAGACTGCTCTATTTAAAGGAGTAGGTTTTATACCTCTTACTCCTTCTTAAGGAGTAGGTTTCACTGCCCGAGCTTATTTGCAAGAATGCACGATTTGACTCATATAATTTGAACTGATTGATTTAAATGATTTCAAATTGATTATGTAACGAGAGGTGGACTAAAAATCATCGTTAGTATATCTGTTTTAATGATTTAATGCTTTTTTTCTGATTCTAATGTTTTAATGTTTTTTTTAGGGACTGACTTGCGTTTTGCTTGGAAATGGTGCAAAAAAGGTTAAAGCAGTTATAAGTTCAGCAAAAACAATTTAGAAAAGATAATAAATATACAAAAATATTGAAAAGACTGCTCTATTTAAAGGAGTAGGTTTTATGCCTCTTCCGTCATTTCACCTATTCTTCACTGCCCGAGCTTATTTGCAAGAATGCACGATTTGACTCATATAATTTGAACTGATTGATTTAAATGATTTCAAATTGATTATGTAACGAGAGGTGGACTAAAAATCATCTTTTAAATAAGGTTTTTCAATTAGATAAGATCTAAACTTAATTTGCCCATTAAAATATGCCATTTTGCCCAATTTTGTCTAAAAAAAAATTTTTTTTAATATTTTATTTTGAAATAAAATATTTGTTGATTCACACTGTATAGGCTACAGATGTTATAATGTAATATAGATATACATGCAGATTTATTTAAGAAAATTATAAGACACCAGTGATTCGACTCGCCTTAAAATAAGAAATATATAATATAAATTACCCGAAAATCACCAAAAAATAGAAAAAACAAATATAGTTTAGTTTTTCCTTTATTAGTTTTTCCTTTATATTGTCGAAATCCTAAAATAAATTATTTTTACTAATATTTATTGAAAACTGGCTCACTGGAAAAGCTTACTGGTTTGATAATGTTAATAAAATATTCAATTTTAGACAGGTGCGTTCACTTTGAACTCTGAATGAATACTGAAAGAAAATAATGCTGAAATGAAACAAAGATAAACACAAAACAAACATGGTTAAACTGGATATGCCGCTGGTAAATACAAACGTAATTTTTGAAACAACTGAAAATTCTCTTGAAAGAATGCAAATAATAAATCTTGTAGATTCATTCTGCTAGGAGTTTACTTCACATTGCAACTGACTGTCAAACGAAAATTTATGATCAGTTTAATAAAACTACCCCCCCCCTCGTGAAATTTCTTAGGATTTCCCTCACCTCAAGGAAAATTTACCACAACAACCTCCCTCAACAGAAATTTCATCAGAAGCACCCTCATCCCCTTAAGACATTTTGAGCTCGCTTCAAAATTGTTTGAAGTTTATACTTCAAAAATATTTAGATATAATTAGTAAGTTTCTATTGGGATCTTTTTTTTTCAAATGTCTATACACACTATAAAGCAGGTAAAGAAATGCTGGTAAAATTGTAGTTGAACACATAAAATAGATAGGATGAAAGTAAATACATAACTCGATGCCTTTTTTATGGCCTTTCATAATTCAATAATCGCTTCTGGGGGGGGGGGGCGTGGACCTATATCTTGAGCCCTTAATGGGGCCCCAAAAGGTAAAACAGTCCATAGTAACGAACAGTCGAAAAACAGGTTTCTTAAAAAAAACTGTCTATTAAGAAAGATTTACCAGTTGTAGCTGATTCAGGAATGGTGATTGCTATTTTCCTTAGTTTTAATAGGAAAATGGTGTGTTGAAAACAACTTTGCAAGGATTTTTTAAAAAGACCCTGAAAACTCTAGAGAATGATAACAATAAAACCGAGATCATTTTTGAAGGGGTTTCTGGCTCTTTTTAAAAATATCTGCAAATTTGTTTTCCAACTAAAATTTTGCTAAGACTAATAATTACGTTTCCTGAATCAGCTACAAATAGCAATCTTTTCTCACTAGCCAGTTATTTTACAAATATATTTTTGAACTTTTTGGCTACTATGGGCCATTTTGAGCCCTTTTAGTCCTTTAATGGTTCAAAATGTAATTTCAGTAACAAACAATTATTAAATTATAAAAGAGCATAAAAAAGTATCGAGTGATGTATTTACTTTCATCCTAGCTAAACTATGTTGTAAACTACAAATTTACCGAGATATCAACAGCGTAGATCAAAGATTGCGTTTATTTTATTTTAAAAGCAAGATATCTCTCAAAAATTCCTTTCCTGGTGGGTAGGGCATTTTGAGAAAGCAAGCATCGAGAAGAATGCTGAGAGAAGAGCAATTTAGATAAAAAGGAAGGGAGACATAGAAAGCACGTTGTTTAATTGCAAGTCTGCCATCATTATTCGTATTGTCTTTCTGATACGTTAATGAGATGCCTGTCATTATTCTAAAAGAAAATCTCTTAGACAGAATTTGACAATTCTAACTTGCTCCAAGTGTTAATATTTCAAGCGCTTTGATAAGAAATATAAACGAAACTAAGCAACCTATTTTCCTTTTAAAAGTAAAGGTTTTCGTCATGAACGCCAAGTTTTTATTCCTTCCAAAAAGGTTGGACCCCCAAGCTTTAACCTTGAGCAGAGTTCTAAAAATAAAAATCAATAGTTTTTTTTAGAATAGCCCTAGTCCCCTAGAGAGTTTCCCTAGAGTAACTCTAGCTCCCATTCTTCTGGGCTGGCACCAGGATTGTCACCCGGTGAACAAATCACTAGATTTTTAGTGATTTTTTGGCTGATTTGGTGGTTTTATTCAATAATCTAGTGGTTTATGTGCTGATTTAGTGCCTTCTTTTAGGCAATATAAAAAATCACTAGAAGTAGTGTCACTAGGAGTGGCAACCCTGTCTGGCATCTATGACTAATTAATCTTTAGGAAGATTATACTCATCAAGAGGGAGGGGGCAAGAGTTTTGGCTTTGAATTGTCCTATTTGCCTTGGAAACAATCATTTTCATATTTATTGTCATGTAGGCCTATTGATATCAGGAGGATCAGGAGGTTAAAAAAAAAGTATGCCTGTAATCAAATCAAAGAAATAGACGACCAGCATATGACTATGAGCACCAAAAGTTAAAAAACTGCAGCTAAAACGCTGTTAGGGGACAATAAGCGTGTAAGTGTTATACGAAATGTAGAATTTGTGCGGATCGCCAAAGTTATAGCCAGGGGTGACATTTTGGGGGAAGGGATGTGGGACGGGTGACAATCCGATTTTATCGATTTTTTAAATATGAATAAAAAGCCCCTCCGATCCATGATTTAAACCCGTAAGAAAACCAGTAAGAAATTACTTTTACAATACAATTTGTTTTACAATATTAATATTATTGTAATTAAAAAAAAATACAGAAGTCATGTCTTTATTTGCCTTTTTCATTTTCCAGAATGCTCTTGGAAATATTCACGTTTTCCAAAGACGGGCGGAAAACTAATTTTATCTTTGCTATTGGTCTTTATGAAGAAAAGTAAAACAGACTATGGTCCTTATTAATTCAAGTCAGCAAAAAAAATCTTACCACAGCAGCTTTAGACGCCATTGCATTTACAAAAACGTTAAAATTAAGGAAACCTTCTTTTAAAAAAATGTGCTGGCCCAAAAATGTCCTTGGTCGTCAAAAGTACGGTCCTGGGTAAGCATACAGAATATCTAATGATGTGAACCTAAGGTTTGAAATCTATTTGGTGATTTTTAAAGATTTTGTTAAATTTAAGTAGTATTTATTTTTTTACAGGAGGAATATCTAATATTCCCCACCCCTTATGGGTGACCCTGCCACAAACTGTCTAAAATTTTAGTTGCAAACTATACAAAAAAAACCTGGAAAAACGCATCCTTAACTTGTTTATATACATTTTTGCTATGTTTTTACAAGTCAGTCAAACATTTCGAGAGGGAGGTTCAAATCCCTTTGTAACACTTCTGGATACGGCCTTGATGTGTACTTTTTTTCTTTGTTTGTTTCTTTTTCATTTCATACTCCATCTTTGTAAATTTATTTACTGATGATGGGCAATAAAAATTATTCATTGATTTTTTCAATAAACTGACTTGTGATATTTCACTATAATTTTTGGGTTTTGTAAAACCAGTGCTTCACTAATTTTAGTATACTTTATTAATTTTATGGCCAATATAAGATTATTTAGATCCTTAAATATTAGTCTTTTATTTTCTGCAGGCTCCTTAAGGATTTTCCCGCTCCTAATCCTGCTTTGTTGCGTCAGTTTTGTGTTTTCAGTAAAGCACTAATTTTCAAAATTCTATAAACATATTGAAATATCATAAGTCAATTTATTTGAAGTGTATGTTGCATAAATTGCGATGCGCTTACTTTTTTGGCTTTAAGCATCAGGTTTACTTTCATCAAAAAAACTTTTTTCTTAATTAATATTGTTCGTTTTTAGGTTTTAAAAGTATACACAATAAACCTTACAGAAAAGTAGTGATAGTGTGTACAGTTTCAGGGACACAAGAATATACAGAGTATTTTCACGACTACAAGCCTGAGGCATGAATATACAGTGCAGTTTAACCGGTACATTGGCTTACCAAGGACAGTCACCTATAACTACGAACGATACATGAGTTACCAGACGGTTTTCTAAGGCAACACCCACGTTTTGGAACTAGGAGCGAGATTGTGTAATGCAATCAGACTGGTTTCGTTTCACGGTTTCATTAATAGAACAACTAATGTTTTTGAAAAGGGTAATTACTTCTAAGTTCAATAATCAAATTAAATTTCCGATGGTTAAGAATGCGTCACGGGTAATTAAAGAATGAGGAATAGAATGCTATAGTTAGAATGGTTTTAAGTTGAAAATTGTACCACTTGCGTAAAAATAACTCTATTTACGAATTTTTTTTTGCGAAAAGGTATTTTCGAAAAGGTATTCCGTTGGTTAAGAATGCGTCACGGGTAATTAAAGAATGAGGAATGGAATGCATCAACAATACAAAGAATATGCTTAGATGCGTAATAGATTTGACGCCTACAAGAGATATTGGTACAAGGTATTCAATAGCTTAATTTGTGTTATATCGTTTTGCGTAAAAGCTAACTCTATTTGCGAA
Source organism: Artemia sp. Qi Xiang Cuo (assembly GCF_049724085.1). Lineage (NCBI taxonomy): Eukaryota > Metazoa > Arthropoda > Branchiopoda > Anostraca > Artemiidae > Artemia > Artemia sp. Qi Xiang Cuo. The sequence goes on from NC_142807.1 coordinate 5,336,809, forward strand.
AAAGGGTATAGCATTTGCGAATTGGACTGTATGAACGATATTAACTTTTGATTGAATAATAGGGATGTGAATGATCCTAATTAGTGATCGGAACGTATGATGGTCGAGAAAAAGGGTTAAACTGATTAGCAGTTAAGTTAACCCCTTGGGGTTGTTAACTCATAGCTTATTTATTATAAATTTGGAATACCATCAATCTATGAAAATGGTTAGCAATGATAAAATGGTCTTGTGACTTGACCTAGCTTTACTTCTTCGATGTGATCTGTATAATACACAAGTGGCGTTTGAACAGTGTTGTTGATTTAAAATAGAGTCTAACGTTATATTATATTAAAAAGTTGATACTAAGAGAGATGTAGATGGCAAGAAAAGAATTTTAATAAAGAAATTCAGAACAATCCACAGAAATCCTTACAAATCAAGTAGTGAGGTGATTGTAGGTCTGAAGCATCATGGATCATAAGCACCAATGACCCTAACAACCAGGGACGTCAACCTCCAAAGGTCCCATACCTCCAACCTCCAAGGGGCCCCTCACCCAAACTTTTTGGCCCCCCATCCCCCCATTTTTTTGAATTTTTTTTTAAGTTTTTTTTCTAACTTTTTTTTAACATGTTATATTTTTTCAACTTTTTTTTATATCTCTTAGAATGACACGTAACATACTTAAAACAAAAAAAAATCACATTTAATATTTTCCAAATCCAAAATGAGAATGATATAGAAATGTTAGTCGAGACTTTTACTATTAGAAAAATATTGTTTGTAGTAGCACTTTTGGACTAAAACAAAGTGCCAGCAAACGTTACTACCAATGATCAAACAGTCAATGAACCAAATAATACCAAAGACGAAACGCATATTGAACTTGTCGCTGACATACCAGTAAAAATTGTATCTGAGTCAAAATGGAATAATGATTATTCTACTGATTACGAACTAAGAGAAGACAATAGCTACAATATCAAGAGAGAACATGGTGAACTATTTTATGGAACAGATTTAAAATGTCCAAAGTTGCTCATTGATATTAATAATGTATCATAGTATATTTTTATATTAATATTCTACATGATATTATTTCATTAAAAATAAATTATGCACCACATTGTTATGTGTTCATTATTTTTAGAGTATGGTAGCATATCAAACGTTTAGAATGTCTATTAAAACATCGGAGATGTAAGAAAAGGAATTTGCATACATCTACTGTCAGACACATGGGATAACATTCACAAAAGCTAGGTATCAGAGTGAATAAATTTTTTCTATCAAAATCTCTGCTAGATACATCTAATAAAATTGACTAAATCTAAGTATCAGATTGAATAAATTCATTATCAACATCCGTTGTTGGATATGTCATTATGAAAAAAAATGTAAGTAAGTAAGTAACAAACTCTTTCTTGAATTCACTTCTTGGATACAAAATACGGAAATTCAATTACGGAATTATGAAAAAAATTGTAAGTAAGTAACAAACTCTTTCTTGAAGTCACCTCTTGGATACACAATGCAGAAATTTCATTTTAGAAATTGTGAAAAAATTGTAAGTAAGTAGCAGATTCTTTCTTGAATTCGCCCCCTGGATAAATAAAAAAGACATGTCATTCAAGAAGTTATGACAAAATTCTAAGTAGGTAACAAACTCTTTATTGTTTTCACCTCTTGGATACACAGTACAGATATTTCATTCAGGAAATTATGAAAAAATAGCAAGTAAGTAACAAAATCTTTCTTGAAGTCATATCTTGGATACACAATGCAGAAACTTCATTTAATAAATAATGAAAAATTGTAAGTAAGTAAGTAAGTAACAAATTCTTCATTGAGTTCACCACCTGAATGAACAAAAAAGACATTTCATTTAAGAAATTATGACAAAACTCTAAGTAAGAAACAAACTCTTTCTTGAATTCACCGTTTGGATGCACAATACAGAAATTTAATTCAGGAAATTATAAAAAAAATTTTAAGTAAGTAACAAACTCTTTCTTGAAGTCGCCTCTTGGATACACAATGCAAGACGTGAAAACAATAAAGATTTTGTTACTTACTTAGAATTTTTTCATAATTTCTTGAATGAAATGCCTTATTTGTTTATCCAGGATGCGAATTCAAGACTGAATTTGCTACTTACTTAGATTTTTTTTATAATTTCTTAAATTAAATTTCTGCATTGTGTATCCAAAAGATGACTTCAAGAAAGAGTTTATTACTTACTTACAATTTTGTTTCATAATTTCCTGAATTAAATTTCTGTATTGTGCATCCAAACGGCAAATTCAAGAAAGAGTTTGTTACTAAACTTACTTACATTTTTTCACTAATTTCTTAAATGATGTTTCTGCATTGTGTATCCAAAAGATGACTCCAAGAAAGAGTTTGTTACTTACTTACAAATATTTTCATAACTTCTTGAATGAAATTTCTGTATTGTGTATCCAATAGGGATTTCATGAAAGAGATTGTTACTTACTTGGAATTTTTTTATAATTTCTTGAATGAAATTTCTGTATTGTGCATGCAAACTGCGAATTCAAGAGAGAGGTCGTTACTTACCTAGAGTTTTGTCATAATATCTCGAATGAAATGTCTTTTTTTGTTTATCCAAGAGGTGAAATCAATAAAGAGTTTGTTACTTACTTACAAATATTTTCATAATTTCTTGAATGAAATTTTCGTATTGTGTATCCAAGAGGGGACTTCAAGAAAGAGATTGTTACTTACTTAGAAATTTTTCATAATTTTTTGAATGAAATTTCTGCATTGTGCATGCAAACGGCGAATTTAAGAAAGAGTTTGTTACCTACTTAGAATTTTGTTATAATTTCTTGAATGAAATGTCTTTTTTGTTTATCCAGGAGGCGAATTCAAGAAAAAATATGCTACTTACTTGAGATTTTTTCAAAATTTATTGAATAAAATATCTGTACTATGTATCCAAAAGGTGAATTCAAGAAAGAGTTTGCTACTTGCTTACAATTTTTTCATAATTTCTTGAAAGAAATTTCTGCATCGTTTATCCAAGAGGTGAAAATAATAAAGGGTTTGTTGATTACTTAGAATTTTGTCATAATTTTTCGAATGAAATATCTTTTTTATTTATCGAGGAGGTGAATTCAAGAAAGAATTTGCTACTTACTTACAGTTTTTTCATAATTTCTAAAATGAAATTTCTGCATTGTGTATCCAAGAGGTGACTTCAAGAAAGAGTTTGTTACTTACTTACAATTTTTTTCATAAATTCCTTAATTAAATTTCCGTATTGTGTATCCAAGAGGTGAATTCAAGAAAGAGTTTGTTACTTACTTACTTACAATTTTTTCATAATGACATATTCAACAATGATGTTGAAAAAGAATTTATTCAGTCTGATACTTAGATTTAGTCAATTTTATCCGATGTATCTAACAAAGATGTTGATAGAAAAAATTTGTTCGTTCTGATACCTAGATTTTGTGAATGTTATCCCATGTTTCTGACAATACATGTACGCAAATTCCTTTTTTTGCATCTCCAATGTTTTAATAGACCTTAAAAACGATTGATATGCTAGCATACTAAAAATAATGAACATATAAAAATGTAATGCATAAAATATTTTTAATGAAATAATGCCATGTAGAATATTAACACAAAAATATACTATGAAACATTATTAATATCAATGATCAACATTGGACATTTTGAATCTGTTCCATAAAATAGTTCACCATGTTCTCTCTTGATATTGTAGCTATTATCTTCTCATAGCTCGTAATCAATAGAATAATCATTATTCAATTTTGACTCATACACAATTTTTACTGGTATGTCACCGACAGGTTCAATATGTTTTTCATCTTTGGTATTATTTGGTTCATTGACTGTTTGATCAATGGTCGTAACGTTTGCTGGTAGTATGTTTTTCATCGATACATCTTTATTTTCCATAGTGAAATTTTCTACAAATGCCCTTTTTATTTTTACGGCAATTTCACTGTGTATTACAACATTATTTTTACACAGGTAACAGTGTCTGCACGTAGACAAGATATGGTTTATGATATTAGTAGAAGAGTATGCCTTTCTTTTTTTGACCTTCCGTTGAATGCTAATACCCGAAAGCTGACGATAGGATGTATCAGTAGGTAATGTGTTACCTGCAACAGTAGCAAGGAGTTGTCCTCTATCATCAACGATTATTTTTATGTTGGCATTCTCTTTGAGTGCAATCATCTCTGGAGATCTCAATCTCGCATATCCACCAACACATGAGATGAATTTTTTCGGTACTCCAAGGAAATTTCATTCCTTACTGTCATGACAATGCACGCATACGTTTCCGATAGTTCTACCACTTGTACTTATTTCATAGTTTAAATGCTTCTTTTTATAATCATTCAATGCTAATATACTACTAACAAATGCACCCAATTTTTCAAAATCTACCATATTCAACTTTTTAAATATTTGAATTATGTATATATCGCTCCACTGCGTAAAAAATACTGATTTAATGTGTGCAAAAGAATAGGTAGTGTTTATAATCCCGCCATAAAGTACCAGTGGGAAAGCCACATTGTGTCTCTGAGCAAGCATAGAGTACAAATGTTACAGCCACAAGTATATTTCATGTCATTTTAAGATACGTAAAAAAAATTGAATAATTTCGAAGTCCAAGAACAAATATAGTCCAATAAAAAAAGTGCTAGACAAACAATATTTTCCTAATAGTAAAAGTCTCGACTAACATTTCTATATCATTCTCATGTTGAATCTGGAAAATATTAAATGTGATTTTTTTTTGTTTTAAGTATGTTACATGTCATTCTAAGAGATATAAAAAAATTTGAAAAATATAACATGCTAAAAAAATTTAGAAAAAAACTTAAAAAAAATAAAAAAATTGGGGGAAGAGGGGGGACAAAAAGTTTTGATGAGGGGCCCCTTGGAGGTTGGAGGTATGGGACCTTTGGAGGTTGAGGTCCCTGGTGGTTAGGGTCATTGGTGCTTATGATCCCTGATGCTTCAAACCTATCTTCACCTCACTACTTGATTTGTAAGGATTTCTATGGATTGTTCTGAATTTCTTTTTTTAAATTCTTTTCTTGCCATTTAAATCTCTCTTAGTATCAACTTTTTAGTATACTATAACGTTAGACTCTATTTTAAATTGACAACACTGTTCAAACGCCACTTGTGTATTATACAGAACACATCGAAGAAGTAAAGTTAGGTCAAGTCACAAAGCCATTTTATCATTGTTAACCATTTTCATAGATTGATGGTATTCCAAGTTTATAATAAATAAGCTATGAGTTAACATACCAGAGGGGTAATCTTAACTGCTAATCAGTTTAACCCTTTTTCTCCACCTTCAAACGGTCCGATCACTAATTAGGATCATTCACATCCCTATTATTCAATCAAAAATTAATATCGTTCATACAGTCCAATTCGCAAATGCTATACCCTTTTTCGCAAATAGAATTATATTTTACGCAAAATGATATAAAGCCAATTAAGCTATTGAACACATTGTACCAATGTCTCTTGTACGCGTCAAATCGATTTTTCGAAATCTCCTAAATATTGCTTTCTTAATTAACTTTTACTGCTACGATATATATAAACAACAATTGTTATCGTAAAAAAAATTAATGAAAATTTTTTCATTGGGCAGTTTTTTCAGAATATTTTTTTAGTTTTCACTTACTAAGGACGCTGGGAGGAAGATTTTAAAAGAAGGGGGAGCTTTAAATGTCTATTTAAATATTTTCAAGCATTGATATTTTAATAGTACCTTTTTATGCTAGCTAGCCTTTTAACTCTGGAAATGGCACCAAGAAGTGCAATTTTTGGTGTCAAATGGCAGTTTACAATGAGTTTATCAAGAAGAATTTACAAAAAAGCACGTTGATTTCACAAAGAACTTTAAAGTGAGCCATTAGTTCTGCTAGTTAGTTGACGATTTATGAAAATTAATAATTTTAAAAACTTTTTCCGCAAAGTAATTTTTTCAAAGAAAAGTAAAGAGCTCAATTAAACCAAAAGTGAGAAGCATGAAATCAAATAACCTACCAAGCGTAAAACTACCCCAAATCACCATCAATAATGAATGAAACCCAAAACGAACAGAAATTACAATAGATAACCGAATCAAACTCAAAACAAACAGAAATTAACATGAGTAGGGCTGACAACCCCCATGCCTTCCCAAGACCAGAATATATTTTGTACTTCAATGAAAAAAATACAAAGGAATATAAATTGTTAGTTTAATATAAATATACTTATATTTATTCCTTAAAGTCTTAACAATTTCTTATTTATTAGAGTTAAAAAAGTCAAAACGCTTAAAATGTATTATTTTCCGGTAAAGATATCTCTAGTGAGGGGGGGGGGAGGAGGGAGGAATTCCTAATTTAAAAAATATTTTCTGTTGAATATTGTTGTTGAATGTTTTAAGTTGAATATTGCTTTTGAAACCTTATATTTGGACACTTGTTTTTGTAGAAATAATTAATGCTAGTATTTTAACACCACATTTAGAGATATTATATATGTGATTAGGCAGCCGTCAATTAACCCCCTTCTCCACTCTTTATACTTAAGTTTTACTTTTGAAAAACAATGCTCCAAGAAAGGGGACTACTAAGGTGAATTTACTTTTTGAAATAAAATGAAATTTTCCTACATAAGGAGGAATCGAACAGCCACTCTCTACACTAAAGTTCAATTTTTTTTATTAAAGCACTTCAGTATTTAAAAACCAGCAGAACCTGTGAAAACCTCATTTGTGAAATAAAAGGGGAGCCCCCACCCCAAAGAAAAAACAATTACTATGAAAAGTTTGAAAATTTTTGCCTAACAATGCACATTCTGAGACCCGAGGTTTTCTTAATTAGTGAATTTGACTTAGTAGCTTCCATCAAGATCAGTTCTAGGCTAATCGCGCTCCTGAAGAATTCGCCCGTGGGCAATTCCTTCTGGGAGATCCCCCACGGAGATTATTCCCCTCGGACAATTCCCCTGGAAATCCCCCCACAGACGACTACCCCGTTGAAAACTCACCCCCTCCTCACATGTAAAATTGAGCAGCCAAAGGGAAAGTGAATTATGAAAAGAAGAGATTTTGGAATATTCTACATATATTCCGAAATATAGGTAAACTATATGGTGTTGACTATCCTATAGTATTTAGTATTTAACAGTTCATATATTTGTGTTATCCTTTATCTTACCCTGCTATTATGGTCTAGCCTCCGACCCCTCCCCCCTCGAAAAAAACAAGAAGAAAATATATGTAAATAAATCCTATAGGACATTCTACACTATATATTCTACCTGTATTTTGGAGCATAGGTAGAATCTTCAAGATTTGGCTGTTCAATTTCAGATGTATGGATAAGTCTCCGAGAGTTAATTTTGTGAGGGGTGGGGGATCATCCGCGGGATGGAATTTTCTGGGGAGAATTTACTGCGGTGGGGGGATATCCGGGAGGGAACTGTCCACAAGAGGGGGAAGAGGGCAAGGGAGGGATTTTCGGAGGGATTGTCCATGAAGTGAATTGTCCAAGGAGGGGGGGGGCTGAATTGTACATGGAGGATTCTCCAGGGGAATTTTTGAGGGGAATTGTATACGTAGGGGAATTTTCCATGGAAAATTATCCTGTAGGTATTAGCCGAGCGCCATCAAGATAAATCTACCCATTGGGTATGTTCACTGCCTTTTTCTAAATTATGCACATTTGTTATATCAGGAATTTTTGATAAGTTACTAAAATCTATGTATATTACATAAGATGAATCTTTTGGTGCATTTATTGTTATCAAATTTCCTAGAGTAAATTGATAAGAATATTTTAAATAAAAAGACAACTTTCTTTCTCAACTGAAAGGAAGGGTTAACATTAAAACTTAAAACGAACAGAAATTGTTCCATGTATCAGAGAGGCACCCCCTTCTGAATCCCTCGCTCGTCCTACTAAAAATTTTTAATGCTTTAAAAAAGCTTCTTTTTCCAATTATGCGGTGTTTAATTGGACCTTGTGTTTCGGGAGTCGTTCTTTAATAATTGGGACAAAAAGTCAAACTTTAGCGTAAAGAGCGAGAAGTTGAGGAGGGACAGCTCCCTCATATACAGAATAATTTCTTTTCATTTAAAGTTTTAATGCCGATTCTTATTCTCAGTTTAATTTTTTTTTTTTTTGTAATTTAATTTCTGATCGTTTTTCAAACATGTCAGGAAATTCGCCTCCGACTTCATGGCAAACGTCCCTAAAAATTCCCCCACAAAAAATTCCTACAAAGAAAATTTGACGTAGGAGGAATTTTCCCCCATGTAAAATTCCTACTACGTCAAATTAAACCCCCCCCCCTCAAAAATCCCCCCTTAAAAGTTCTCCCGAACAGTTCTCCTGGAAAATTCTCATTCGCCTACTCTTATTTAAAAAAAAGTTTTTATTTATTTTCTAATCGTTTTTCAAATCATGCTTAAAATTATCCCCCCCCTCCATGAAAAATTCGGGCTGTAACATTCCACCCTATTGAAATTCTCCCCGTGGAATATCCCTCTTCCAAGGAAAAATCGCCCCAAACACTTTCCTCGCCGCTGGAAATTTCCACCGGACAATTCCCTCAGAACATCCTCTCCTCTTGTAAAATTGAGCATTGTTATCAGAATCCATATTTTTAGAATTACGGTTACTATTTCGCCAAGTCGCTCCTTATCTACGTTTTCTTACCGCGAATTGCTTGGTTACTATTGGTATGGATTGCACTTAATTTACAATGCGTCGTTACCAAGAGCTGTTTGATTAGCATATGGTTTGCGGAAATTCACTTTTTGCCTCATAATTTATGCAAAGTAAGTTCAATCAAAGCAGGACATCTAATGAGTTTTACAATCATTCTTAGGCTCACGAACATTTAAACTATACTTTAGGCGGCTTGTATTTTAAGCAAGATGGGCTACTCCTATTAGGTGGGCCCCAGTGAAGGCTATGGGCCACCTACTCTGGAAAAGTTATAAAAAACTTTTTTGTATCCTGACTAATGGTCTGTGTTTTCCTTTTGCCGATCTCCTGATTCAATGCCTTTGGACGGGAGTGCAATCCGTTGTTGGGGGCAAATCATTTGACACCTCTTGTGTTTTCCCCTCAGATTTCTCCAAATACCCATTTAGAACTGAGGCGACTCTGGATGGGCTTAAGGGCCACAAAATTAACCCCCTTCAAAACCAAATAATCAGCGACACCCTGGGAAGGTTGAAAAAATTTAATACCAAAAATACTATAATAATAGAAAAATTCACCACTTTGAGGTGATTTTTGAAGCCTCGCCTCACCCTCTAGAAATTTTACAATGAGCTCCCTTGAACAGACTATTCAAAGAATCCTTATAATGAAAGACCTTGAATAGATCATTGACCTTATGGATTCGACTACATTGTCTTTGTGTCCTTTTTTTATTAAATAAAAAAAAACAAGTTTTTTAAACGGAAAGTAAGGATCGACATTAAAACTTAAAACGAAAAGAAATTATTCCGTATATGAAAAGGGTTGTCCCCTCCTCAACGCCTCGCTCTTTACGCTAAAGTTTGACTCTGTCTCACAACTTTATTTTTTAAAACATAAAAAAAATTAGCGTAAAGAGCGAGGCGTTGAGGAGGGGACAGCCTATTCATATACGGAATAATTTCTGTTCGTTTTAAGTTTTAATGTCGCTCCTTACTTTCAGTTTAAAAAACTTGTTTTTTTTATTTAATTTTTGAACGTTTTTGAATAAATGCAGGTTTTGATCTTGGCTCACAGTACATGAATAATCAAAACAAAATTTTCATATTAATTTACTTTTATTTGGTTAAATGGCTTTCTCGAAACTTGTTTAATTATATTTACGAACGTTTTTATTAGTAATAAATATACGTAACTTACGAATTAACTTACGTAACGAACTTCTATATTCATACATTTTTAATACGTATATTAGGGGGTTCGCCCCCTAGTCAATACCTTGCTCTTTAAGCAAAAGTTCGAATTTTGTTCCAATTCTTTAAAAATGGCTGTCCCCTCCTCAACGCCTCGCTCTTTACGCTAAAGTTTTTTATTGTTTAAAAAAAATAGAGTTGTGAGAAAGTCAAACTTTAGCTTAAAGAGCAAGGCGTTGAGGAGGGGACAGCCCCTTTCATACACGGAATAATTTCTGTTCGTTTTAAGTCTTAATGTCGCTCCTTACTTTCAGTTAAAAAAACTTGTTTTTTTTATTTAATTTTTGAACGTTTTGAATAAATGCAGGTTTAGATCTTGGCTCACAGTACATGAATCATTAAAACAAAATTTTCATATTAATTTACTTTTATTTGGTTAAATGGCTTTCTCGAAACTTGTTTCATTTTATTTACGAACTTCTTTATTAGTAATAAATATGAGTCACTTACGAATTAACTTACGTAACGAACTTATATATACGTGGATTTTTAATACTTTTATTAGGGATTTCACCCCCTAGTCAATAAATTGCTCTTGAATCGAAAGTTCGTATTTTGTTACAATTCTTAAAAAATGACCGCTTAATAACAAAGGCCTTTAATCAGAATAAATAGCTCTTATGAAAGTACTAAAGAATCTCTGGCTTAAAGAGTGAGGTATTGACTAGGGGGTGAACCCAATCATATATGTAATATTTTCTGTTCGTTTAAAGTTTTGATATTGCTGCTGTTGCAGTTGAAAAACTTAGTTTTTTTATATTTAATTTCTGATCTTTTTTTAAATAATGCTGGGAAGTCCGGCGTCCCCTTCATAGCAATGTCCCTTACCCCATGAAAACTTCCTTCATGGAAAGATCCTCCAAAATAACCCCAGCCCCCCCCCCAGTACCAGGAAAAATCTCCCCTGAAAACGTCTGTACTGTATACTTCCCAATAACCAATACTATATGTTAACATTGGGTACAGTTCATAACTTTCAGCCCTCCTCCCGGGAAATTTGGGGGATTAAGTCATCTTAAAAGACATACTAATAATATTTTCGAACATGCTGAACAAAATGGCTATCTCATAATTTTGATCAGGTGACTTTGGGAAAAAATGAGCGTGGGAGGGGGCCTAGTAGCCCTCCATTTTTTCGGTCACTTAAAAAGGGCACTAGAACTTTTAATTTCCATTCCAATGAGCCCTCCCACCATATTCTAGGACCACTGGGTCGATACGATCACCCCTGGAAAAAAAACAAATAAACACGCACCCGTGATCTTTCTTCTGGCAAAACATGCAAAATTCCACATTTTTGTAGATAGGAGCTTGAAACCTCTACAGTAGGGTTCTCTGATACGCGGAATACGATGGTGTGATTTTCATTAAGGTTCTCTAACTTTTAGGGGGTCTTTCCCCCTTTTTTCTAAAATCAGCCAAATTTTCTCAGGCGCGTAACTTTTGATGGGTAGGATTAAACTTGATGAAACTTATATATTTGAAGTCAGCATTAAAATCCGATTCTTTTAATGTATCTATTTGTATCAAAATACCGTTTTTTAGAGTTTCGGTTACCATTGAGCCGGGTCGCTCCTTACTATGTTAACATTGGGTAAAGTTCATAACTTTCAGCCCTCCCCCTGGGGGCTTCGAAGAATTAAGTCATCCTAAAAGACATGGTTATAATATTTTCGACCATGTTGAACAAAATGGCTATCTCAAAATTTTGATCGGGTGACTTTGGGAAAAAATGAGCGTGGGAGGGGGCCTAGTTGCCCTCCATTTTTTTTGTCACTTAAAAAGTACACTAGAACTTTTAATTTCCGTTCCAATGAGCCCTCCCAAGATATTCTAGGACCACTGGGTCGATACGATCACCCCTGGGAAAAAAAAACAACAAATAAACACGCATCCGTGATCTTTCTTCTGGCAAAAAATGGGAAATTCCACATTTTTGTAGATAGGAGCTTGAAACCTCTACAGTAGAGTTCTCTGATACGCTGAATGTGGTGGTGTGATTTTCATTAAGGTTCTATAGCTTTTAGGGGGTCTTTCCCCTTTTCTCGAAAATCATCCACATTGTCTCAGGTGCGTAACTTTTGATGGGTAAAATCAAACTTGATGAAACTTATATATTTGAAGTTAAAATTAAAATCTGATTCTTTTGATGTATGTATTGACATCAATCTATTGTTTTTTAGAATTATAGTAACCTTTTAGTTGTGTTACTCCTTTCTTACAGCTTATTTCCACAAACGGTTTGATTATTCAAAATAGAATGCTATTCAATTAGGTATTTTTATTCTCGAAAGTAGAATAGTAGAAAGTAGAAAGTCGAATCGGCGAACCAATGTCAGTGGGTACTTACAGATCTAAAGCCTAGGAAAGAAACTTTAAAAAAAGGACTGAAATACTCCGAACGTTTCAGTTCAAGGGTCTTTTCTCCAGGAACAGGTACCAAGCCTGTCCCCAAACCTTGCAACAGCGGGAACCGAACCCCGGGCATTGTCCGTTAACTAAATGATCGCATAAGTAAAATTATCATATTCATTCATAATAATTTGTCTTGTGTCAGTTTCTGTCTTGTTTTTTTTTTTTTTTGTCTTGTGCACTGAATATGTTTTGCAATCGCGTCAATCCAAATAAATAAGGGAATGGGATGAAAATATATTTTTTTTTATATATATAGGTTAGAATACCCTTTTTTCATTTTTTCTATAAAAGTACAAAAAAAAACATTTTTCAAAGAAAACACGAAAAACGTATTTTTTAAATACAGGGAAGAGAGAAAATATTGGGAGGGGGCCGAATGCCTCCTCCTCTGATTGACGCCAATGATATTTGTTTGGTTTGTGTTATGTTTGTTATTGTTTATTCAATATGTTTGTTATTTTACGTTTTCTTGTATTTCATGAGGTTGTCTTTTTCTTTCTTTATTTGTGGGTAATAAATAAATAGAGTAAATAAAAGGAATATTTTGGCATCTGGGTAATTGGCACGCATAAATGGAAGAATAATATATCAATAAAATTATTACCGAATTGGCCCCCATAAATGGTTCCAACTGCACTACGATTCTGTAAAATGACAGAATATATTTTTGGCATCCGTCACGCACCCTTGTAAAAATAAAGTAATTTCTTGGAATAAATCAGGTCATTGCGTGACACGACATCTGTTTTGAAACTGTTTCTAAGTTGTTGAACACCACTCAATTTGATTATGTAGAATCATGCTCACTTGATTACCCTCAATGAATATTTAATGACATTTTCCAAAACTTTATACATATAATATAAATTTGAAACCGATCTAATGGGGTTATTCTGTTCCTGAATTTCCGGATGGACTATTTTCTAAGAATTTGAGTGGTGGATTGAAAAGCATTGCGATCCACACTAAATTATTTTCATGCCTTTTTCTTTATCTATAAAACAAGTAGTTGATCACTCAAAACAGGGACGTTCACAGAGGAGGCTCTTGGATTCCCTCCCTCCCCCAAAATCTTAAATATCTCTGTTTTTGGGCAAGTATTCAAATTATCAAACTTGTTTTTATTATTGCACCCTCACAAAAGAAAATCCTGCCTTTGTTCCTGACCCAATATATAAGCATTATATAGATATTAATACATAAATTATATATATTATATGAAAATAAAAAATATAATACATAAATATTAATATACAAATATTAAAACATAAACATAACATACAAAATAAACACAAATTGTTTTTGTTTTAAAATAAAACATAAATAAACAAAATCATAAAAAGATTCCAAAGTTAATGGTTCAAATCAAAGAGAAAAAGAGAGATTGCTTTACAGCTGTTGTGCGGCAAAATATATCCTATATTTTCATTGTATTGTGTCTAGCGTATTTTCATGGGCCAATTACATTCTTCCTTAAGGTAATTAACTAAAAAAAAATTCCACAAAATAAGGCTTTCAAAGAAAAATAAAGAACTTCGTCAAACCAAAATTGAGTAAAAAATAAAATAAAATAATCTACCAACCGTGAAACTACCACAAATCAGCATCGATAAATAAATGAAACAACAAGCAGAAATTAACATGGGTAGGGCTTAAAACCCCTATGCCTTCTCAAAGCCAGAACATAGTTTACACTTCACTGAAAAATATAAATGTTTTTACTTTTATAACTTTAATAAATCAAATAATATTAACATTTCGATTACTAGATATCAGTATATGTATATTAAACTGACAATTCAGGATTCAACAACTTTACTAAAAATGATTCATGCCGGCTTGACGACCGGTTACAAATAAAGCACATATGTGCTTGAAAAACACAAGCAGTACACATTTACTAAATTATAAAACTAACCAAATCATCACTGAGATAAACACAAATAATGAACAATAAAAAAAGAGATAATAATAATAATTACTGAATAATAAATTATGAAAAACAAACAATAAAAAAAATAATATAATATAACGAATATATTAATAACAGAACAAAACACAAAATTACTTAATTTGGCCTCTCTCGTCTTCCAGCCCCAAACTCACCAGGGGTAATATCCCAGGAAGATCGTTCCAGATAGAAGTGCAACGCCGGATGAAGCTGTTCCTCAAGTACTCGGTTTTCGGTGTATCCTCCTTTAGATAATTGAACCGAGCTGTGTGCCTTCGTGTATGCCTTGTTGGCTGGACAAAGGGGGGCACAATTCGAGAGAGCTCGTCTGAGGGAGGCGAATTCATGTACTTGTAGAAAACAGCCATCGACGCTACATCAAACCTTTCATTTAGAGGCTGGAGCAATTCTTGTGTAGAGGCGCAGCCCGCCCTTATTGCCCTATTCTGGATCTTCTGAAGTGGTGCCAAAAGCGTTTTCGGAGCACAAACATATAGCGGGCATCCATATTCAGCTATGGGTCTGATACAAGTCTTGTAGAGTGGGATGATTTAGCTTGATGGAAGAAGGTTTTTGCAGCGAAGAGTAACTCCCAGCTTTCTTGCGCAGGAGGTTCTCACCCTATCAAGATGGTTGTTTCAAGTGAGATTGGCGGAGCAATGAATCCCCAGTAGACGAAGCTCGTCGACTCTCTTTATAGCTTCATTTTTGAAGCTATAAAGCTAACTGGGGTGTTCACGTGGCACCTTTGATCGGGTAATTAGAAGCTCCTTTGTTTTCGATGCATTGAAGTTGTTCATCCGTGCATCAGACCACTTTTCAATTTTCAAAAGATCCATCTGTAGGGAAAGGGAGGCTTGTGTTGGGTCTTCGTGTTTGGGGACGCCTGAGTGTGTCGTAGTATCGTCGTCAAAGTGATGCAGAGGGCTTGCGAGGTTATCTCCCATGTCGTTTATGTAGATAAGGAAGAGCGTAGATCTCAAGACACTGCCCTGGGGTACCCCTACTTTCACTGGATATTCACGGGAAATAAACCCGTCAAGAACAACCCGCAGTGAACGATCGGAAAGAAAGCTCTCAATCACTTTTAACAGACATCCACGAACACCATACACATAGAGTTTTTTTTAGCAGGCCACGGTGCCATACTCTGTCAAAAGCTTTCGCAATGTCGAAGGATAGTAGCCTGATGTCCTATTCCATTACCACTAATTCTATCTACCTCTGATACTGGATCACTGGATACTTTAATGCTGAGCGTTTCCGGTGGAACATGTCTTGGTGATTGCCTAGGATATCTGACTCCAGGTGCTGATGAAGTTTTTTACTGAAGACGCTCTTGTATACTTTTACAGCCCAGGAGATAAGACTAATAGACTAGTTGAAGGCCACGCTCCTTGGATCGCCTTCTGGCTTTAGAGTAGGTACAACATGGGCGGACTTCCATATTCGTGGGAAGGTTCCGGAGCAAAAGCACAGCCGGAAAAGCAATGACAAGGGTCCAGCTAGTTCGGCACTGCAGCACTTGAGGACAACATTTGGTATGTTGTCAGGACCAGTGGCTTTGGTCACATCCATGTTCTCCGGAATGCAAATGATCTTGGGAGCAAAAAAGTCCACTCTTTTCAGGACAGTGTTAGTTTGGTAAGATAATTTTAGCACTTCTCTGACGTCATCGTCTAGATTCGAGAAATCGGCAAAAGCGTTGACAAGAACTTCAGCCTTTGTCTGTGGATCTTGTACTACTGTCCCGTTACTCTGAAGAGAAGGACTTGCGGTCCCCTTGGACGATGATAAAGCCTCGTTGATAATTTTACACCAACACTTTGCCGAGGCAAGTTGAAGCTTGGTGGCGAATTCCTCCTTATGCTGAACCCGGGACTACCGAATTACTTGAACTGTATCTTTGCGCGCATTTATGAATGCAATTCTGTCCTCTTCGCTCTTCGAAAGTAGCCATCGCTTGTGTGCCTTTTGCTTTGCTCGGATTGTCTTCTTACACTGGGTGTTGAACCATGGTTTGTCCTTACTGGACACCTGGATCCACTTTTAAGGGATATGCTTTTCGACAGAGTCAACCATGGTCTGCTGATACCTATCTGCAGCTTTCTCTGGGCCTTCCAGGAGGAAGGCTCTCCACTGCTGAGAAAAAAGAGTGTTTCTCAAACCGTCCCAATCACCTCTTTTGTATAGCCAGATTGTTCGTGCATGTTGTAATGGAGGTGAACTGGGTAGGTTTCCATGTGCAACGACGGTAACGTGGTCACTGGTGAAAGCATGAGCGTCTACCTTAAAGGAGTCAGGGTGATCTGTAAGGAATAGGTCAATACGAGATGATCCGTTTGGGCCGTGGTACGTATCGAAATCGACAAGTTTTTTCAGGCCGTAAGAGAGAGATAGATCATACAAATCCGACCCTTCCGTATCAGTATTTTTGCAGCAAAGCCACAGGCTATGATGGACGTTGAAGTCTCCATGAAGGATAATGACAGACTTAGCATACTTGCCCCGAATATATTCAAGGGATGTTTCAAGGTAGCTGGTAATCTGGTAAGTTGGGGGGTATACACGGTACCAACAATCACGGATTTATTTGGGAGGGTCACCCTGACCCACAGAGCTTCTTCGCCTGCTGAATCTGGTAGGTTCAGGCATGAATAAGGTATATGGCTCTGTATATAAACAGCGACACCTCCTCCTCCGTATTTAGCGCCGTCAGTACGCTCTCGATCCCGCCTGAGGAGCGTGTATCCCTGTATGGCAACCTCACTGCTCTGAATTTCTTGGTTTAGATTGGTCTCAGTGATGCACATGATAGATGGCTTGACCGAGTTCACCAAATCTAGGAACTTGTCAAACTTAGATCTGAGACCTCGTATATTGCAGTGGGCTACCGTAAACAGGTCCGTTTGGATGGTCGGTGGACGTGCTCCAGGTCGTCGTCGAAATGGCAGTTTGGTCCTAGTCTTATCGATGCTAAATAGGCAGGTAAAAGTTGTCTTGTCGATTGAATACCTACGCAAAGCTCGAAAATTTATAACCTTGCTTCAGTGGATTGGTAATAGTGCAGCCTCCAACACACCTTATTAGCGCAGCTTCAGCATAGAGGGTTTACCCTGTCATGAATTAGGATTTAGCACAAGTGCCTCCCACCCAAGAACCGGTTCTTTAACCGGTTTTTAAATTGCGGGATACTTTCCGCTTCCCGAATTGAGTCTGGAAGAGTATTCCAGACAACCGGACCCAAGTGCCTTGCCACATGGCTAGAATGAACCGTACTTCTTGGCTCACTTACCAGGTCTCCAGCATTTTTCGTAGCATATCCATGGAAAAATGAGTTAAAACAAAAAAAAATTACTAAAAACATCAGGCGCAAAACCTTTCAAACTCTGAAACACAAAAATACCAATCTTAAAATCTCTTATCTGACCTGCATTCAAAAACCTATTGACTCAAAAAATCGACCCTGTACTTATAACTTCTGTATCATATTTATCTATTAACCTCACTGTTTTATTTGGCTGAACATCCACTCGATTAAAATTACACGTGAAATTACTAGACCAAATAATGCATCCATAATGTATATACGGCGCAATTAAAGAATGGTATTAAAGAACTAAAATATGAGAAGGTAAAAAATGTTGAAAACGTCTTAAAATCCCAAGGCCACGGGATTATGTTCTGACCTTTGGAAGGCATGGGGGTTTTGAGCCCTACTCATGTTAATTTCTGCTCATTTTGAGTTTGACTCAGTTATTTATTGCAATTTCTGTTCGTTTTGGCTTTTATTTATTTATCGATGCTGATTTGTGGTAGTTTCACGGTTGGTAGATTATTTTATTTTATTTTTTACTCAATTTTGGTTTAATGGAGTTCTTTATTTTTCTTTGAAAGACTTATTTTGTGGAAAAAGTTTTTCTTAATTAATTTCTATTCGTTTTATATTGACATAGTCTCTTAGGGAAAAAGAAAATAATGCTTTAAATCTTTTCGTTTTTTAAAGATTTTATAGTTTGGCCTGCAATTTGTATACTGGAGAAAAATTTTCAGCAATTTTTATCAACGTACACCCTTTTAAAAATCTGGACACAAATAGTAGTGTTTAATTTAGTTTCATACCTCTTCTAGTTGACCTGAAACAGAAAACTTGACACCATTTGCAAAAAAAAAATCTGTTTACTTTCTTTGATAGCTTGGATACACTTACGCTATTTTGATTCGGTTAAATTTTAAAAGCAGAAGCAGCGCCAAAAGTTTGGACATAATGCCCTCAATCGTCCTTGGGATACTGCAGAGATGCCTTGTTGTGAATTAGCATTAACACAGTGTATTTTGATTTAATCTTAAGGCAACATTTAGTTTTTAAATATAATGGGCAAATGGGACGGTGGGCATGGGGGGGGCTGGTTGCCCTCCAATCACTTTTTACTATTAAAATGGCGTTATCCCTTTCTATTTTAATCGAATAAGCCCTTTTAGAATTTCCAACGACAATTCCTTCGATACGAAGTGCCCTGGTCTAAACAAAAAAAAAAAAAAAAAAAAAAAAAAAAAAAAAAAAAAAAATAATAATACATTGTACCCACATCGATCTTTACTATGAAAATGTCAAGCCTTCATATCAATTTCGACTATTAAAAAGCCCTTTCAATTTTCAATCGAATGAACCCTTTTTGAGTTTCGACGACAACCCTTTCTATAAACACCTTATATGCCCCCAGGGCATAAATTACAACCCTTGCCCTGAGGGCTGTGAGGGGGTTGTCATCCTCAAAGACCTAATTTCTAAAACTTTCAACTACGTTAAACAAAACAACTATCTCAAAATTTTGATTGGATTTGTTTGGGGAAATGGTGGACGTGAGCAGACGTTAGTTGCTCTCCAATCACTTTCAACTATTAAAAAAGGCACTAGCCCTTTCAATTTCCAATCGACTGAGCCCTTTTGAAGTTTCTACGACAACGCTTTCAATAAAAATCTTATATGCCCACAGGGCATAACTTACAACCCTTTCCCCGAGGGCTGGGGAGGGGGGGGGGTTGTCATTCTTAAAGACCTAATTTCCAGAACTTTCAACTACGTTGAAGAAAATTGCTATCTCAAAATTTTGATTGAATGTGTTTGGGGAAATGGTTTGGCGTAAGAGGGTGGTTAGTTGCCCTCCAATCACTTACGACCATTTCCAATCGAATGAGCCCTTTTTGAAGTTTCTACGACAACGCGTTCTATAAGAACCTTATATGCCCCAGGGCATAACTTACAACCCTTGCCCTGAGGGCTGTGACAAGGTTGTCATCCTAAAAAAGACATAATTTCCGGACCTTTCAACTACGTTTAACAAAATGGTTATCTTAAAATTTGATTGGATGTGTTTGGGGAATTGGTGGGCGTGAGAGGGAGGTTAACTTGCAACCCTTGCCCTTAGGGCTGTGGGGGAGTGTGCTCCTCAAAAACATAATTTCTATCTGGAAATCAAATACGCTGAACAAAATGGCTATCTAAAAATTTTGATTGGATGTGTTTGGGGAAATGGTGGGCGTGAAAGGGGTGTTAGTTGCCTTCCAATCACTTCTGACCATTAAAAAGGGCACAAGCCGTTCCAATTTCCAATCGAATGAGCCCTTTTCGAAGTTTCTACGACAACTCCTTTGATACGAAGTGCCCTGGTCTAAAGGAAAAGAAAAATAATACATTGTGCCAACATCGTTCTTTACTGCCTATGATCAAACAGTTCGTTGGAACGAACTTTAAGTAAGGAGCGACGTTGCTCAATATTAACCCAAACTCTAAAAAAGTGAATTTTAATACCGATAGATATATAAAAAGAATCGACTTATTATGTTGATTCCAAATATAAGTTTCATTAAGAATAAAAAAATACAAGTTATATGTTTCATTTAGTGTTACACATCAAAGGTAACAAGCCTGAGAAAAATTGCCTGATTTTCCAAAAAGGGGGAAAACACCCGTAAAAGTCGAAAAATGAAAATCACACCCTCAGATTCAGCCTATCAGACAACCTTATTTCAGAGGTTCCTACATGGAAAAATATGGAATTTTCTATTTTTTGCCGGAAGAAAGATCACAGATGCGTGTTTATTTTTTTTCTCCAGGGGTGACCGTACCGACCCCTTTGGTCCTAGAATATCGGGACAGGTCTAATTCAAACAGAAACTAAAAGTTCTAGTGCCCTTTTTAAGTGACCAAAAAAATTGGAGGGTAACTAGGCCCCCTTCCCCGCTTTTTTCCCAAAAGCGTCCCATCTGAATTCTGAGATGGCTATTTTGTTCATCATAGTTGAAAGGCCCAATAACTGTCTTTGGATATAAAGTGACCCCCCCCCCCCACCACCGCCCCAAGGTAAAGGTCTTTAAGTTATAAAATTTGCCCAATGTTTACCCATAGTATTTGTTATTGGGAAGTGTGCATAGATTTTCGGGTGGGGGGGGGGAGGTGAATTTTCTGCTGGGGGTTTTTCCATGAGGGAAATTTCCATGGGGAAGAAAGTTTCCAGGAAGTGAACTTGTTAGGGTAAATTTTACGCTGGGGGAATTCGCCATAAATTCCTGTTCAAAAATTATTTTCGTATCTCTTGCTTTCTCTTTTTCGTCTCAATTTTACGCGTTCAGTTGTTAAAGTTGTGTTCGGTGTAAATTTTCAACGCGATTGAATTTTCTAGAGGATATTTCCATGGGGAGGTGGATTTTTCCGTGGAGGTGGGGCCAGATTTCCTGGCATTATTTAAAAACGATCAGAAATTAAATATAAAAAAATACGATTTTTCAACTGAAAGTGAGGAGCAACATTAAAACTTAAAACGAACAGAAATTATTAGGTATTTGAAGGGAGCTACCCCATCCTCAGCACCTCGCTCTTTACGCTAAGGTTTGAATTTTGTCCTAATTCTTTAAGAACGACTCCTGAAACACAAGCTTCGTTTAATTAAAACAATAAAAAGCTTTTTTAAAAGTACTAACAAAATTTAGAGTAAAGAGCGAGGTGTTGAGGAGGGAGCAAACCCCTTCAAATAGGTAATAATTTCTGTTCGTTTTAAGTTTTAATGTTGCTCCTTACTTTCAATTGAAATAACTTGTTATTTTCATTTAATGTCTGAAAGGGAAGGCAAACTTAGTGCCCCTTCCATTAGAGGCACTAATGCAATTCTCAGTCACCTGCAAGATATTATGGACTTTATGAAGAAATGTGATGCCGATGGAAAACAGCTCCCTTGTTTTGCCATCAAAAGGCCATAAACTTTAAATTTCCAAATAAAATTCATACTTTACTTGATTGCCTTAAAAAAAGATCACCTATTTACCAAACCCTATATCCAATCCTCATTAAATACTTCATCCTGATTTTGGTTCTTTCTCAAAAGTTCTACTTTCCCCCTATTTACTCCTTCCAATTTCTCTAGCTCAACTCTTTTTTTCTTTTTACTTATTTTCGAATAATGTGCACATGCCCATATCACTATTAAAGACGTTCCTTTTTGCCTCTTTTCATCGCCTTTTCTTTCAAAATCTAACTTCAATTTTTTTTTGACACATCAAAAATAAAACTAAAAACTTCTTTATTAAAAATACATTCTATAAATTCATGGTGTAAACCATCAACCACCATTTCATGGCACAGGTTGCACTCCTTTATTCCGCCCTTCCTGAAACGGCTTATTCTATCCCGGTAAGGTAATATGGTGTGTATCAGCATAAACATCACCTCTCTTTCTCTAGAGCCACACGGTACTTCATTTAGATTTTTGAAAGCCGCATCAAAATTCATGAAAGGTTCATTTGTTTTAACATGGTATGAAAAATCGTTCTCTCGGGTCCATATGTAATCATCTATGACCCTTTTTCTTTCTACCCGACTCAATCCGTCCTGAAACACTCCTTTTGATCTCAATTCTCTTAAAGTTTCCGCTGTTTCCTTTAACTGATTTGGAACCTCTTCCACTAGTGTCACAACTTGTTCCTCAACTACTTCGTTCAAGACCGTAGTAGCCAATCTCTCTCCAAACATCCAATTTCATCGTCCCTTTGGAGCATCTCAATAGCATTTCTCCAAAAAAGTGATTGGCATACATTCCTATAATTTACCACTACTATTCCTCCTTTTACCCTGGGTACAAAGAGCATTTTCATGCTCAACTTTTCAATTTTTCCTCTCCACACAAACCTCCAAATAATTTTTTCTATCCTCTTAGCGCTCCCTTCATCTAGCTCGAAAGCTGGCGCGAAATAGAACAGTAGTGGTAGACAATATATGTTTACATATGACGCTCTGAAAAACAAAGAACACTCTTCAATATCATTTGCTGTCGCCAGCATCCCTTCAATTTTCTGTATTTTTTTCTTCCCATAATGTACCCAACTTCATCTCGCGGGTCCATGTCACTCCAAGTATTTTCGCCTTTTCTAGTTTCGCTATCCAAAGGTCCTGCATAATTTCTTCCGTATTTTCTGATTCCAGTGTTGGTAAAAGATTGCTTTTTCCCTTGTGGATTTTTACCTTAAAATTCCTCTCATACCAATCAAGTCCTTGTAGAACTGCCTTTACATCTTTGACACTTGATAGGGTAAAAGTTGCATCACCTATAAACCCCAGGGCCTTTAAGCATATCTCCTTACGGAGATGTAAACCGATTATACGGTCTTCTACGTACTTGAACAAGGGGTCAATTTATATTTCAAAGAGGTATGGCGAAGCCGGGTCACCCTGTCTCAACGATATCTCCAAATCAATCCTCCTTGTAAGCAATCATATGCTTCCTCAACATCCACACTTAAGAAATAAGCAAGTTTCCACACTTCATTTGTTTTTCAGGTCATCTCATCTCTCCTATATAATACATCTCTTAGAACGCTCAAAATATGCTGTGCTTTTCTTCCTTTTATCCCCCCGAACTGGTAGCTTCCTAGTATATGTGGCATTATTTTTCCAAGTCTTTTTGTTAGCACTAGGGACTAGCACTAGCGTAGATAAGACCGTTCCCCATTTTTGTGTACAAGGGATATTACTGCCTCCTCTTCCGGGTACCCCTCAGTGATAAAAGCGTTAACGACTTTTTCGTGAAAATTCCCCATTTCTTCCCATAGTTCCAAATAAAACTCGTAGCTCAGCCCGTCTAAACTGGGGGGATTTTTTCTTTTTAGCTTCCCTTAAAACTAGTTCAATTTCTTCTTTGGAGACAGGGCTTCTTAAATTTTCGTTTTCCTCCTCGCTTACCATGCGGCTCGTTTGGTATTCATTAAAATAATTTCGGTTCTCTTCACTTTGCGTCTCCTTTCTTTTAAACAACCCCTTGAACCACTCTGTCACTGCTTCACCCACTTCTTTTTGCTCTTCTACTACTTTTCCATCTTCCCTTTTTACTTTCCTCGGGCTATTTTCTTCTCTTTTTCTTCTTGCTTTAACTACAGAAGCTAGGTTTACCTGGTCCGATGCAAACATTTCTGCCATTCGATTCCGAGTTTTCCATCTCTCATACTCTCTGTACTTGAGATCTTTTATTGATCTCTTAATTTGCTCATATTCGAGCCATAGGGACTCTCCCTCTTCTACTTCTTTCTTTAGGTCATTTAACACTCTGTATAAGTACCTTTTATTTGCGATTCTTTGGCGTTATGACTCTTTTTCTTTATCGCGCAGGAAGACTCCTATTTTACTTTTAAAATTCAACCAAAATTGCACTAGGTGACTCGATTCTTGGTAACTGGCCAGAAGCCTTCTTACTTGTTTTGTTTATTTCTTCTTTATCATATCCCTTGAGGGAACTAATATCCATTCGCCAAAAAGGTCGCTTCATGGGTAGCGAAATATATTCCATATCCTCTAGCTTTATATCTACCAGTAGTGCACAGTGGTCTAAGAAAGGCTCGGCGATATTTTCTATATTTCTTTATTTTTTCCATTCCATCTTTCCAACAATACATCCTGTCGATCCTCGTGCTGCCCCTTTTTTCTATTCTCGTGAAACCCCTCTCCATTCCCATTTCTTGTAACACATCTACGAGTGTCCATGTTTTTACCACTTCTTTTAATTCGATGCTAATCTTCCTTTTAATATTTTTCCCGCTCGAACTCAAAATGTCTTTTTCTTCTAAAACACAGTTAAAGTCGCCCAATAGCAATAGCGGGCCAGTTCTTAAATATCGTGGAAGAGTGTTTTGTATTACCAATATTACCAAAGTGTTTTGTATTTTCGGCTCGAACTCAAAATGTCTTTTTCTTCTAAAACACAGTTAAAGTCACCCAATAGCAATAGCGGGCCAGTTCTTAAATATCGTGGAAGAGTGTTTTGTATTACCAACTGTCTTTCTCTTGCTTTAGTTGTGCCTGAAGGCAAATGCACATTTACAAAAACCGCTCCTTTCCAGCAAATGCTCCTCACTTCACCATCCTCTTGAAAACGCAATGTTCCTCTAATATCCTTAAATATTTCGTTAACTAGAGGAGGTATGAAACTAAATTAGTCACTACTATTTGTGTCCAGATTTTTAAGAGGGTGTATGTTGTTAAAAATTGCTGAAAATTTTTCTCCAGCATACAAATAGCAGGCCAAACTATAAATTCTTAAAAAACGAAAAGATTTAAAGTATATTTTCTTTTTCTCTGAAAAGACTATGTCAATACAAAATGAACAGAAATTAATTAAAAAAAAACTTTTTGCACAAAATAAGTCTTTCAAAGAAAAGTAAAGAACTCCATTAAACCAAAAATTAGCAAAAATAAGATAATCTACCAAGCGTGAAACTACCACAAATCAGCATTGATAAATAAATGAAACCCAAAACGAACAGAAATTACAATGAATAACCGAGTCAAACTCAAAACAAGCAGAAATTAACATAAGTTGGGCTCAAAACCCTATGCCTTCCCAAGGCCAGAACATAATTTGCACTTTACTGAAAAAAATACAAATGAATGTGCATTGTCAGTTTAATATACATTTACTGATATTTAGTAGTCAAAATCTTAATATTATTTGATTTATTAAAGTTATAAAAGTAAAAACATTTATATTTTTTTACCGGACCCGTGTGATTTGCCACATGGCTAGAACGAACCGTACTTCTTGGCTCACTTACCAGGTCTTCAGCATTTCTCGTAGCATATCCCTGATAATATGAATTAAAACGAAAAAAATTATTAAAAACATCAGGCCCAAAACCATTCAAACTCTGAAACAAAAAAAAAAAACAATTTGAAAATCTCTAATTTAAGCAACATTCAAAATCCTAAGTTTCCTAAAAATCGACTCTATACTTAAAACTCCTGTATCATACTTACCAATTAATCTCACTGCTTTATTTTGCTGAATCTGCACTCGTTTAAAATTGCACGTAAAATTACTAGCCCAAATCATACATCCATAATTTATATACGGCGCAATCAAAGAGTAATATAAAAGAATCCCAAGGCCACGCGCTATCTTACACGCAACCACATCAGCGTGTCTTCTCCAGCTGAGGTTCTGATCAAGAATAAATCCTAGGTACCGCACTTCCTCAACCTGTTTTAATACAGAACCATTTATTTCTATTTCACTGGGAAGATTTAAAGATACACCAGTCCAATTAAACAGAATATAATCAAACTTTGCTAAGTAAGCTACTGCCTACAAACTCACTCAACCATTGCAGAGCTCTGTTTGCTTTCTGGACCAATTCTTCAAGAGCCTTCGCTGCCACAACAAGTGCTGTGTCGTCGGTGAAAGATGTCATAGACGCACCAGGAATGTAGAACCGCTTACTATCGACATACACTAAATACAACAGGGGTTCGAAAACACTGGCAAAATAGAAATAGGCCTCCAATTCGATATATTCATTTGAGTGCCCCCTTTGTAGAGAGGGAGAATCTTTGCTGTTTTCAATAATTTAGGAGAAACTCCATTCTTCATTGATAAATTCATTAAGTGCACTAGCACAGGAAGAATGTACGCCAGAATTGATCGAACAGTCTTCAGGTTAACACCATCCAACCCAGCACTGTTGGATCCAATCAAGCTGATGATCTTTGTTAATTCACCTGACTCACAGGGACGAAATTTAATTTCCATTCCCACGCCCCGCTCACCAGCAAACGAGTTGCCGTTCACAAGAGCTTGGGAATTTCTAGTTTCCGCTTGTATCTTCGTTCCAATATCGGTAGAATAATCACCAAACTTGTCACACAACTCTTGTTTATCCTCTACAACCACTCCTTATATTTCAATCCGAGGACCTTGAGTTCTCCTAGGCCCACTAACCGGTTCATTGATAACTTTCCAAGTTCTTTTCGGATCTGCTTTATTTTCCTAAAAAAGTGTCTAGTAATGCTGTTTCTTTACTTTCCTTTTCAGTGAGTTCGTATTATCCAAATCTGTTTAAAATGAGCATTATCTTCCTCCTTTGAAGATCTCAGATAATCTTGAAACGCCCTGTCCCGCTCTTCAAATAAGTTCACTAGCTGTTCATCAACCCATGGTTTTCTCGGCATATTTGGTCTCTGCCTGAGGGTCTTCAGCGGACAAGTTTTATCATATGTAGTGGTTATGATGCTACTAAATTGCGCAAAAACTTCACATTACCGGGTGTTACCGGGGTTAAAGTAAACGGAACGCTGAATGGTGGCTTTCCAATCACTTTCATTATTCAAAATACTACTACAGCTCTCATTATTCAATCGAATGAGCCCCTTCAAAGTTCTTACGAACTCCACCTCCTGGTTCAAGACAAATTCAAAAGATGTTGCACTTATTTCTTCTTTAAACATCCGAATGTTTTCAGGCTTGATCTCTCGAACAGTTTTATTTTGCCTATTCTGGTGTGACTGTTGTAAATCTAAACTAAATACTACTGGGAAATGATACAATATTAAAAAACGCATTTCGGATATACTTTGAAGAGACAAACACATTGTCAATCGGGGTAGAAGAGTGATTCGCGATCCTAGTAGGCATGGGCGCCCATAAGCTGAATTCCAGGGGGGGGGGCAAACCTCGTCTAATTGGCACTTTTAATGCTATATAAGAGGAATCTCAGAACAAAAATGTAAAAATAAGGCAGCATCATTCAGCCAGGAGGGGGGCGGGAGCCCCCCCCCCTCTGCCCCCCTCTGCCCCCCCCCCCTCTGCCCCCCCATATGGGCGCCCATGCTAGTAGGTATTGTTACTGTAGGAAAAAGATCATTAGAAAACATGAAATTAAAAAAATCTAAGTTAAAACCACCTGTAGATAAAAGATCAAAATTTAAATCACCCATGCATAAAAACTTTTGCTGTGACCTCCGAACCATCATTAGAAGACTTCGGAAACCTTCTGTGAAATCCTCATACGCCGCACTTGGAGGCTTAAAAACTACTTACAGGATAATTTTCATCGTGCCAAACCTCATACCAGTCTCCATTTCAATAGAATATGTTTCTATCTTACCTTCTCTCCAGACATCAAAATCCTCCCTTTGCTTCCATTTAAGTAAATCACTTACTATCAAACCGAGTCCGGGGGGGGGGCTGTTTGTCCTCCAATCACTTTTTGCTTTTAAAAAGGGCACTAAAACTTTCCAATTTAACAATAAGACGTGATTGATAAACGTGATTTACAAAAACCCCCACAGTCCTCGGGGGAAGGGCTGTAAGTTATTGCAAGTTACCCATTGTTAAAATTTAAGGATTTTATAGAAGGGATGGTCATACAAACTTTGGAGAACGCCCATTCGATTGGAAATCAAAATTTCAAGTTCAATTTTAAAAATCAAAGATAATCAGAGGATAATCAACCTCTCCCTCTTAACTGCCATTTTCCCCCCAAATGCATCAAATCAAAATTAAAAAAAAATCAAAAATAGTTTAAAGGTCAAATAGCCATGCTTCTGGGCGTTAACAACCCTGCCGGCAGCTCCTGGAGCAGGGGCTCTAAGTTAAGCTAGTTACTCCATGTTAACAAATAAGTTTATTGTGGAAAAGATTTTTGTATGAGCTTGGGGGGATGGTGCTCATTCGATTGCAAATCAAAAGCTCCATTGCACTTTTTAAGAGGTAAAAGTGATCGAAGGGCTTCCACCCCCACCCTCTTTTCCCCAAATACATCCGATTGATTATTTCGAGATGACCATTTTATTTAAAAGAGATCATAGGTTAAACGATTATGCCTCCAGGGTTCACAACCCCTAGCCCCAGGTGCAAGGACTGTAAGTTATGTGATTTGCTTATTGTTAACATACAAGGTGTTTTATATATACATATATATATATATATATATATATATATATATATATATATATATATATATATATATATATATATATATATATATATATATAAAGAAAAGAGGGCATGATTGATCCTATAAATAAATAAAGGTGAGGAGCATTAAGGTCAAATCTAAGGGAAATTAAATAGAAAAAAAAGTATTTTAACTGAAAGTAAGGAGCGACCTTAAAACGAACAGAAATTATACAGTTTTTTATTGTTTTAAAAATAAAGTTGTGAGACAGAGTCAAATTTAGCGTAAAGAGTGAGGCGTTGACGAGAAGACAGTCCCTTTCATATATGGAATAATTTCTGTTGGTTTTAAGTTTTAATGTCGCTCCTTGCTTTCAGTTAAACAAATCTTGCATTTTTTATTTAATTTCTGAACGTTTTTGAATTAATGCAGGTTATGATTTTGGCCCACCGTACATGAATAATTAAAATTAAATATGCATATTAATTTTACTTATGTTGTTTGATTTTATTTACGAACGTTTTTATAGTATAATTATACGTGACTTACGAATTAATTTACGTAACGAACTTCTCTGCTCGTATATTTTTATTACGTATATTAGGGGGTTCGCCCCCCTAGTCAATACCTCGCTCTTTAAGCTAAAGTTCGAATTTTTTTTTCCAATTCTTTAAGAATGACCTCTTAATCACATAACCCGCTAATTAGAATAAATAGCTCTTACGAGAGTACTAAAAAAAAACTTTAGCGTAAAGAGCGAGGTATTGACTAGGGGGCGAACCCAATCATATACGTAATAGTTTCTGTTCGTTTTAAGTGTTAATGTTAAAAAGTTTTAGTTGAAAAGTTTTTCATTTGAAAACTTGTTTTTTTATTTAATTTCTGATCGTTTTTTTTAATAATGCTAGGAAATCCGGCACCCCCTTCATAGCAATGTCCCTTACCCCATGAAGACTTACTCAATGGAAAGATCCTCCCACGTAACTCCCGACCCAACCATCGCCCCTCCCCCCACGACCAGAAAAAATCCTCCCTGAAAACGTCTATATACTTCCCAATAACCAATACTACTCGTGTATGTAAACATTGAAAAAAAGTTCATAACTTGCAGCCATCCCCCCGGGGACTGTGGGGGATTAATTCATCCTCAAAGACAAATTCATTATATTTTCCGACCATTCTGAAACAGAATGGATATCTAAAAATTTTGATCGGGCGACTTTGGGAAAAAAGTGAGCGTGGGAGGGGACCCTGTTGCCCTCCATTGTTTTGGTAACTTTTTGGTGAAAGGACACTAGAACTTTTAATTTCCGTTCTAATTAGCCCTCGCGCGATATTCTAGGACAACTGGTTCGATATGATCACCCCTGGGGAAAAAAACAAACGAAGAAACAAATAAACACTCATCCGTGATCTTTCTTCTGACAAAAAATAGAAAATTCCACATTTTTGCCGATAGGAGCTTAAAACCTCTACAGTACGGTTCTCTGATACGCTAAATCTGATGGTGTGATTTTCATTAAGGTTCTAAAAAAGGGGGTGTTTCCCCTTTTCAATAATAAGGCAATTTTTCTCAGGCGCGTAAGTTTTGATGGGTAAGACTAAACTTGACGAAACTTGTATATTTGAAATCAGCATAAAAATTTGTTTTTTTTATGTATCTATTGGTGTCAAAATTCTGTTTTTTAGAGTTTTGGTTACTATTGAGCCGGGTCGCTCCTTACTTACAGTCCGTTACCACAAACTGTTTGATGCCACGAAAAATGCCAAACACAACCAAAAGACATTTTTACTTTTATTGGTTGTGAAAAGGAAATACCAGCAATATCTACACTGGCTGATTAGTATATGCAAACTAGCCAAAAATATGGGTCGATCCCAAATAAATTGCAACAGAAATGATTTTCATGCCATATTGTAGAGAAAAAAAAAGCTCAACAACATATCCATAGTTAAACATTCTAGGTCGACGCAAAACTAGCTTTCTTTTTGCTTTTCATGTCAATTTTTTCAGATTTTTCTTAAAAAAATGAACTGTCGGTAAACAATCGTTTTTCTGTATATGAAGTACCGTCCCGATGTAAAATGAAGAGCTAAGCCCGAAAATGAAAACAAATTTGATGTAAAGTGCACCAGAAAAAAGTTTCATAATCACCAATATATGATTTTACCCTTCTCATTGTTGTGACCTCTTTTTCACCATACTATCAGAAGGCGGCTATTTTGACATAAAATGATGAGCTGAGTCCAAAAATCAAATTAACCTGATGTAGTGTCTCATAGAAAACCCGTTTCATGTTCGTCCATATATACTTTTTTTGTTTTGATTCGACATGTTTCTTTTAGCACTTATTGTCCACCAATTCCTCGATTGTCAGTACGCAAAATCCTGCCAGCTTTACCTCAAGCGAATGGTCAAGCTCCAAGAAACCCTACTTGGCGTTTATCAAGCCTTCCAGAATGGGATGCTTGTGATTAGATGTTCTGATAGATCGTCTGGACTGGGCTCTCCACGGATCTTGCCATTGAGCAGGATCTCATGCGTTGTCTCAAAACGGCTGGTGGCCTTACGAGTGGAAGTGGTATGATAGAGGTCCAAAGGTCTTAATAGGTTCTGTCTCGATCAGTCTACTCTGCAACTAAATCTTCTGATGGAGGATATGTCACAGGTTTTCTATGAAACTAATGAACAACATAAGGAAACGTCCAAGCCGAGGCAGCTAAGAGACTGTAAAGACACCAAGATCGTTATCAATTTCCTAGAAAAATATCACCATTTAATGGGGATCTTCAACTAATAAACATCATCAACGGTCTGACAGCCTAAGAGTCTGCCGACGATGATTCTGCTAGAGATTTAGGCCTAAAAATCATTGACTCCATGTCTGGAAAGCTGGTCGCTGACTTTGTGTTTCGAAGAATACAAGAGGAAGTTTATATTACTACAAAGCAAAATTCTGGTGGAGATTGCAAAAGACTGAACCCCACTCTCCTTTTTCAGAGGTTCATCACGCTAGCAAAGAGGATTAATCTTACGGACCCTGATTACTTTCAACACAAACTGTGTTCCTACCCAGCATCATTTTTTGACAGTTATTGCATGCTACGGTTTCCGAACAAACCAGAGTTTGCCAAAACTATAGTACAGGCTTGCAATCTTGAGGAGCGTTCTACTTTCCATCCCAAAGGCATTCGATATATCACCGACGGTGGAGCTCTTCTGTACTGAATTCCATGTGCCAAAAACGAATGATACTCCAAAATCCTTGATCATTATGCTACTTACGTGACCAAAAAGTATCCATCTGCCACTATTGTGTTCGACGGCTACGATGGCGGAGCTACCATAAAGGATGTGGCCCAGTGAGATCTTCTTCACAGCAGATATGCCGCTGAAGGTAAAAAAGGATGAGTTCTTGTCTTGCAAGAAAAACACGGCCACGTTTATCTTTGTGTCGGCTGTTTATCTCCGATCAAAGGGCTTCGTCGTAGTCCATGCACGAGGTGATTCAGATTTCCCAATTGTGCAAGCTGCTGTTGATTCTTCTCGGTATTACAACACTGCCGTGATTGAATATGATACTGATCTTTTAGTTCTATTGTGCTCTCATGGTGACCTATCAAGCAAGAAACTATCCTTTGCACCTGAGCCAAAGTCAAACAAAGCTCCCCGATAATGGGATATTCACAAATGGAAAGAGAAGCTGGGTCAAAAGGTATGCCGTTTGATTCTCTTTGCTCACACCATCTTAGGCTGTGACTCTAACTTACGGATCCACAGTGTGGGTAAAGGCCTTGCTCTGAAGAAGCTAATGGCAGACACAGATTTTCGTGCATTGGCTGCAGTTTTCCTGCTGAACTCAGCTTTGAAGGAGGAAGTAAGGGTTGCAGGAGAAGACGCTTTGCTCATGATATATGGCTCATCAAAAGGGGAAAATCTGAATAAATTCCACAGGGGAGTTTCTAAAAAGAAAGTGACTGCTAGCACGTTCGTCCACCCAGAATAGTTACCACCAACTCCTGATGCGGCTAAATTCCACAGTTACAGGGTTTTCTACCAAGTTCAGGTATGGAGTAGAGTTCCTGATTTTGAACTTAAAGCCAATTAATTGGATTGGGAAAACAAAGATGACTTCTTGTGTCCATTGACTGCTGACGTTCCACTTGCCCCTCATTTGCTTCTGAAAATCGTAAAATTCTCCTGTCAACTGGAATGTAGCTCAACGAGATGTAGCTGCTTTAAAAACGGCTTAGCTTGCACTGCAGCGTGTAAAACGTGCAAAGGCACAGCATCCAAGAAATATCCAAGAATCGAAAGCTTCAACTATGAGAAAAAAGTGGAATCTTAGATATCTGAATTAAAAGAACGAGTTGCTAATGCTTGTTAGAATTTGACTCTTTCTTTCAAGCGTTCATGAACTTGATTCAACGATTTTATCAGTTGTGAAGACTAGTCCGTGTGTTGGTAATAGTTTTTTCTAAGAGGGATTTTAAATGTCGGCCTCTGAAAACGAGTTTCATAGATGATTTCCCTTTTCTAATATTTTTCATGTTTTATATACATCTTGCAATCCCTTTTTTTAGACCGACCCATCAGATGATTGAGCCAGCGACGATCAGATTCAGGCTGACTAATTATTAGATCTCAAAATCCAACAATTTACTCTGCGAAAGGTGGTCTGGTAAAAAAAAGGGGGTCACGACGACGAGAAGCGTAAAAATATCATATTGATGATTATGAAACTTTTTTTATATACCGTACACAAATTTGACTCCCTGTTCGCACTCATCTCGTCTTTTTACATCGGAATAATAATTCAGTTCAAGAAAAACGAACAACTACCGGAACTTAATTTTTTTTTGTTAGGAAAGTGCGAAAACTGACACGATACGCAAAAAAAATACAGTTTTGCGTCGACCTAGAATGTGCAACTTTAAATATGTCGTTCAGCTTTTTTCTCTACAACGTGGCGTAAAAATCATTTATGTTGCAATTTGTTTGGGGTCAAACTCTAGCTTGCCTCTACTAGCTAGATGGTATCAGCAATCACACCGTTCAGAAAATGTTTAGGAGCATCTTCAACTAAATCAAGAGGTACTTTGTGCATCTAGTTTTATAAAACAACGTATTCGCAATGTGTCGAGAACAGCTGAGGGTGTAAACCTGAGGGTATAAAATTGAAATTTTCTGGGCGTATTGAAGGAATTTTGAAAAAAAACATTGGAGATTGGAGTGCAACCAGTCCCCCCCTATATCCTTTCTAGCTGCAATCTCCTCAAAGACATCTGATCAAAATTCGTTATCTAGATTGACAAAGGTCAAATATTTTAAACAGATATGTTTATTGCTTAACGTCCAGAAAGGTCTGATTCATCTGAAAAAAGAGAAATAAATCAGCTTTAATGGTCTGTGACATCGGATCTTTTTTTCTTTCTTTTTTTTGGAAAAAATAAAACAAAGCTTTTTTATGAATGATCTTGACAGGCGTTTATACCATGACTTTAAGAAACAAACAATTCCAACAAGGTTGAACATATAAAAATTCTAACTTGGGTTTTACCAAATTATATTCCATCTTATTTTTAGACTACTGAAAAACTGAATCCAATGATTCAGTTGCACGATGGTTCAGTTACAAGGGGGTTCAGTTGCACGATGGTTCAGTTAAACAGGGTTGAGTTGCGAGGGGGTTTAATCGCGCGAGGGTTTAGTTAAATGGGGTTCAGGTGCCTGGTGGTTCAGTTACACGAGGGTTCAGTTGCACAGGAATTCGGTAATACAGGGGCTCAGTTGCTTGGTGGTTCAGTTAAACGGTGGTTCCGTTACACGTTGGTTCAGTTACATGGTGGTTCAGTTTCACGGTGGTTTAGTTACATGGTTGTTCAGTTACAAGGGCTCAGTTGCTTATGGTTCAGTTACACGATGATTCAATTACACGCACACCGGCTATTTCAATTGTAAGGGAAACTTCCAGGGGGATTCTCCAGAGAAGAGAATTTCCGCAATGGGTGGGGCAAAATTTGTCCACCAAGTATTTTCATCGAACAATGTCTTTTTTTGTTATTTTGTATTTTAAAAAATGAAAAAACAGCCCCAAGCGCACTTTTTGGGTGCCATGTGTCACTTAATGATCACCCGATAAAGTCAAATTTATAAAAAAGCAACTAAATATAAAAATTAGTTTACAAATGAGCCCATAATTAGTCCTCTATGATGTCCATGTGTCCAGCCCAGCCTTTCCATTCCAAAAATGTCACCCAAATTGTGCTTTTGTGCACTGTGTGGCACTTTATGACGGCCTTATTGAGTTTAATATATAAGAAGACCATAAGATATATTCACAAAGTGAAAGAGAAGATGGGCCAAGATATTTGGCATCTGATTCTTTTTTGCTCACGCCATCTTAGGCTGTGACTCTACTTCACAGATCCACAGGGTGGGAAAAGGCCTTGCTCTGAAGACGCTAATGACAAATGCCGATCTTCATACATCAGCTGCAGTCTTCATCCTGAAGTCAGCTTCAAAGGAAGAAGTAAGGGTTGCTGGAGAACAGCTCTCTATGATGTTCCAGTGCCTCAGTAGTGACGAAGATAAATAAGAGGACGTATCACTTCTGCCCATGAAAAAGAAAGTGATTTTTCTTTTTGTTCAATGAGGGGGGTTGCAATTTTCCTGTATAAGGTTTCAACAATGGTAATTTAAAGGATGTATTTTTTTATTTGCTAAGAAGTCATTTTCAAATTACATGTAACTGAATGATGCGATGCACGGGGCTGTTGGAATAGTGCGTAGTTCAACTGCGAGACTTTGTCTCCTATGAGGGGTAGGGGAGTTGAAGGAAGTGAAACGGAGATACGTACTTTATTATGAGCGATAAAGCTGGCAAAGAATCCGAGCTTATTAAACTCCCCATCACCCAGCCGAAAGTATTTACACTACACTAATGTCGCCTGCAGCAGCTTATTGCTGACAGCCTTAGTAAAAGCTGATTCCACTACTTAATTTATGTTTTTTATGCTTGTGCATTGTTTATTTATGTATTATGTAATGTTTTTCAAAATTAACCGAATAACATTGTTTGCTAAATAGTAACTTTTCTTCGTTATCGCTTGAAGAAAAGAGTCCTATTGAAAATTTTGGGAAGGAAAGTAGCGATAAAAAAGATTGATATTTGTAGCGATAGAAATTTCTCCGATAGCCCGCTTATAGTACTGGAGATTGTGTCAACTAGGCTAGTGTCGCTCTCAACTAACGTGAGAAAATTGAATATTTATAACTATAAATATGGCCTCTTTTTTCTTGATCCATCTGGATATAGAATTCCCATTAGGAGCGTTTAGTTTGGACATACACGTAAAAATTATCTCTTATCCAACTAGATTCGGACATATAAAATAGAACAAGAACAGGTAAATAGTCAATAGATTTATTGACATAAATATTTAGGTGCGGAGCAATAGGTAACTTCAATTAACAATAATGGTGACCGAGATGTAAGAGTTTAAGACTTATGTCTTAATGAACCCACTTTACGCTTACCAATAGTAATATCGGAAAGCACATTTATCATAAAGTCAAGAACAGTATTATTTCTCAGCGCTGTGAGAAACTGCTCACCAGCGGCCCACGAGAACCAAGAATATAAATCTTTTATTGACTGACTTCTTTTAAATATTTTTGATGGTTCAAGCGTTCCCGCGGTTTTTTGACATTTAAACTTTCTGGGAAGTATTATGCATAGCATTGTTTTGCTACTATTTATCATAGCGAAATATAAACGACTATGTTCATAGTTTAAATGATGCTAGAATGCGATTTCTCTTTTTGTAGATTAGGAATTTATACTAGTAGAAGCGGTATTTGAACTCAATTAGGGGACGTTTAATTTCTGCCTGAATCATATTTAGAAGGAAAGGATCTTGTATTTTAAATATATTGCATTTTAGTAAGGATACACATCAATCGTCCCATTAGATAATTACGTCTCGTCCTTAGTAACTGCTTATTAGGAGTTATAAAAAATTTTTCTATTATTTTTATTATTTTATTCTA
The DNA here is from genome assembly GCF_049724085.1 of Artemia sp. Qi Xiang Cuo. Lineage (NCBI taxonomy): Eukaryota > Metazoa > Arthropoda > Branchiopoda > Anostraca > Artemiidae > Artemia > Artemia sp. Qi Xiang Cuo. Next base: position 5,373,421 of record NC_142807.1, read on the forward strand.
TATAACTATCTAAAATTCATATACCTTAAAAAGCGTATTAATTGTTCTAGTATCGCTGGTCTACTAAAGATTTTTTTAATTAAAGTTGTAACCGGCCTTTTTTTTATTGTTCTTCATATATTGCAAAATATATTCTCCATGAATTAATTTAAACTAATAAAATAAAAATAATTATAATTTTGTTATAGAAATTATTTATTTTAAAAATACAACGGTGGGTTCATCATAATCGCTGGTAACATCAATACCCTTTCACTATTAGGATTTTTGAATTATTCAGCTTATTAGGAAATAACACATATAGATTAACATTTATTCGTCACCTTAGAGTCCTTAGTGTATTACAACCATCCTTGGTAAATAATTGTCCATAACTCTTTTTATCGCGGTGGAAATTTTGAAATATTTATGTAATGGTTTCTTCATGGAACAGTTCCACCCTGGTTGCCTTTATGCGAAGTTTTCTCTAATATTCAATTGGGAAATAATGTTTCGAACTTCAGGTGTTGGCGTATTTCTTCTCAGCATATGATTGTTTAGGGTATCTTAAGGCACCTAGAGAATGGATTCTCGATCTAAAATGGTTCATTTCTGTCTTTTATAAAATTGTGAGCGTACGGCTTGCGTCGATTAGTCTTTGCATTCATTCTTTGGTTAATAATAAGGTAGTTGAAGTTTGGATTTGAAACGGAGTGTTGTCACACTATAATGACTCATTCAACGTACTGTATTTAGCTTGGATTTCAAATATATTTAAATATCGTTTAACTTCAAATATCATTAAATATTATTCATCTTGTATCAATCAATGGGATTCCCTGAATGAAAAGTCAAATTGTCTTTAACTTCAGCTTCATATATCTTCAATTATCTTCAAGTATAATTAAACTTTAAATATTGTTATATATCGTTTACCTTGTATCGATTAATGGGATTCCCAGAATTAAACTTCAAATTGTCCCTAACTTCGGCTTCAAATAACTTCAAATGTCTTTAAGCGTCATTTAACCTCAAACATCATCAAATATAGTTTATCTTGTAGTTATCAATGTGTTTACCAGCATTTATGTTATTATAAAATTCGCTAAAATGCTTGATACAGGGGTTTAAATATAGTGTTACCTGATACGTAATATGGTTCATGGTGGAAGAAACGACGATCGAAAGTAATTGATGTTTTCGTAGACGAAGCTGGTATGAACATTGCCTAGAGTCTATGGTAAGTACTCTCCGTTGGTTGAGATATGGTGAAATTAGATGCTAATGGGTTATACCTGTACTGGGCAGCTCATTTTAATACTCAATAATCGATGTGTCCATTTACTTCCTGTAATAAAAATAGCGAGACAGGATCACACGATCTTTAAAGTAAATACTCATGCAATAATTCAGGCATTAATCGTGTTATACTAAAACACTAGAGCTTTCGTTGTTAAATTCAACACATGAAAGTTTCTTCTAATTTTTTATATCCTAACGATTTAGTCAAATTTTAGATCTTTACTTTAAGTGTGGTCTCTTGTTATACTTTCTAATATGTTATAATAAATACAATTTATTTTAACTTCTTTTAAACAATAAGTTCATTTTACAATAGATTTAAAATAATCATTTAAAAAGAGTTTATGCCGCATGGCTAATCTTTTTAGGTATAATTTTACAACATATTTTATGCTTGCATTGTTCACGCAAGCCCGTGCTGCTGAAGAAACATATGTTGCAGAGGTCGTAACCTCACGGTGTTCCTTAAACGATACTACAATAAGAGAATAAGACATAACCAGGACGAATGAAGACGTCTATGCCCACTCCTTGTTTGATGTCGTCTCTATGTTTTGGCTATGGCGTTCTTATGGTGCTCTGGGTTTAACCTCAGCTGAAATGCAGAGGTGTTCTTCTTTGATTCCATGTGTTCTTTTCCTCGATTTTCCGTAATTACAAGTCAACATTGGCGCCTTATATTTGCTTTTCGATTCACATCATTAGATTCAGAATTCCAATCTTGTCCGCATAGATTTCAGTTGATGCTTGGCAAAGGATATAAGTGTAATGAAGAACTGACATCATTATCATTTCAGAAGGCTATTGTTTGAGCAAATCCTCCAGTACTAAATAAATAAATATAATATTAAAGTCTTATTAGAATCCGTTAAGCGAGAAACACCTTCACCGTCATGGGGAATTCCTTGTTGGTTTTACTTAGTTGCCACTGGACACAGACAGGGTTTGAATCCATGTCTCTTAACTGATAAATTGGTTTTTCAATTTTAAATATTATTATTGAGATATAGGTTCACATCTGCCGTAAAACTTTACATATAAATCTATCACGAGACAACTATAGGTACACATACTTCTTGAGTAAGAACACATGAATAAGCAAACTTGTAGCATATGGTTACACTGGTTTCATATTTTGTATGTCGTCCTAAAATAATGAGACTCTGTATCAATATGAAATATTTCATTTAATTAGGCACTTCTGTACTGGAAGTTTCTTGTTTTGGATAATATCCATCTTGGTTAGGACATAGGTTGATTTTTAATGAAAAATACGAGGGAGACTTGAGTCAGTATAGGTAAAATATAACGTGACTGACTTGCGAAAATATTTCACAAATATTAGAACACAGTATATGGCATAGTTAAACTAAATAAATTAAAGTATATTTTTGTCACAGAACTATAGAACGGTGATACCTCTGCTAATGTATACGTTATAGATATAAACAAACGATGTTAAATTTTTCACCATAGAGCAAAATACCTTAATGGCTATGTTTTAACTTGGACTCTATTTTTAACACAGAGCAGCATTATAGAATCATTCATATATATTATTTGTTTAAATTAAAAAGTTTTTTGTTTTTGTTTTTTTTTCTTTTTTTTCTAAAATGATCGATAATTAAGTAAAATTTATGTTTATATTTAAAAGAATTCAAATACAAAAAAGAAAAATTAAATAGCTCAAATAATTCTTTATTAAATCTTCAATTATTGGTTTTACTCGTACGGGTTTTAGTAAAAATGCTATTTTATTACACTTGATTGACTGAAAAATATACCTTCATACGGTCGTTTAAAAAAAAAACTAAAAAAAAACAAACTTGGTCTGTTGGTACTACCTCGGAGTCCCACCAGATCGGGGACTGAGCACGGTGTAGGTTTCCGTAATCCCCCAGCGTCATATCTTTGGTCATTTTCTTTTACAAACGCTTTCTCTTGTACCCCTTGGTTTGTCCGTAAGCGTATTTTTTTTTCATTAAAATTGACTTCGTCAGCTTAATTTGCACACTGTTATATTTATTATGTTGTTTAATTTAAAATATTTGAAATTTTTCTTTACATTGATTAGAGATATTTCAATTTGTCAGATTGTTTACCCATTCTACCAGACTGTGTCGTCATTTTCTCTTCTATTTCTTGTGGTTTTTTCTTTTTCGGTTTTTCTAGCGAAATAAAGTCAAATTTTTAGTATTGTTTTTTCAAAAACGATTTAACTTTTAAGTTCGTTTGTTTACCGTGTTTGGCTGCTGAGGTTGGTATTTATGAATCTATTTCGTTAGATACGGTCTGGTCTGATTTACGATCAGACTCTTTGGTGCAAGTTTCAAACGACGCTAGAGGAGAACCGGTAGAGTTGGTACTGGTTGAGGTATCACCTGCCCGTCCGTTGTACATATCGACTCATCTAAAGTTAGAAGGTTTATTTCCCTCCGTTATTGTCTTGAAATTTCTAATCTGGCGAGTTGAAACGTTATTGATAGCGTTGGAAGGACTCATGCGTCTCTGCGCGTGTCCTTACGTGTTTGAAGTCCAGTGCTTCAGAGGGATGGGGCATTTTTTGCACGAGGGTGTCCCCCAAAGAAGTCTACTGTTGGGGATTGACCTTGGACCCAGTTATGTCATGATAGTGGATGTGCAGGTCATTCCTTGGAGTCTTATTCCTGGGTCGTGTAGTGGGACTCGTTTTTAAGGGAAAATTTATGAACTAAATGTATTCCCGTAGGTTTTTTTTAGTTAAATATTCGGGATGAGATTTCTGAACAGGAAGACTAGTGTTTTCTAAATATCTGGTTAATTCGTACCGCAAATAAAGGGACCTCTATATTGGTGTTTCGGGAAACCAAATTATCTATAAATCTTTTGGGGGGACATTCGGTCGAAATTTTCTCCGGGACAAAGTGTGTGCTCGGAGATATTTTATACTCTAGATATTCTATACGATCCAATGAACAACTTTTTGGTCTTGTTTTTATTTTGAGTCTTACCAGTCGTAGGGATTTTTCTTTGGACTAAAAAGATTTTTCACAGCTTAAAAATTATTTAAAATATTCATCATAACTGTCATTATCGAAATAGACTTGATTGAAATTGAAATGTTTTAACTTTGCCAATCTTGATCTAGGGGCCTCACTTTCTGAATCTGAGGAATCACTAGAAAAGGGATGTCACGCGGGTCTGTCTCGAAAGTTGGCTATTTTTATTCAGCTATCACGTGTCTTTTAAGTTCTTCAACTATCTGTGTTTTTAATTTTAAATGTATATTCATGATAGTACTGGTTAACTAATATGTAAGATCCATACTCTTTGCTCAAAAGTTTTTTTCCTTCAATTTTTGATTCATTCTTTATGTAAACGAAGTCTTCTCTTTTTATATTTATATTAAACTTATATTTGGGTTTGCTTCTAAGATATTGGGTTATTTTATATATTCCAACTGTTGTTTATCTATTTTATAAGCTCTATTCATTCGATTCATGAATACTTGTTTGTAATCTTCTGACCTGTGATCATGTTTACTAGATTCAATAATCCTATCGTACGGAACTTTGAAGTAATGACCAAAAAAAAATGGATGGTCACTGATTGCTTCGGAAGATACAGCTTGGATTTCTTTAGTTAAATAAGGTAAGAATTTATCCCAGTAACTGCGGTTGTTTTCTTTATAAAAAATTAAAAAAGTCAAATAAATTTTATTTCAGTCTTATATTTTAAAAATTTATTTTGGTTGGTAATGACCTGTAAAAAATTTCTATACAATGTTAAAAAAATTGAAGTCCTTTTTTACTTTTACAAAAAATTGCTCCAGTTGTCACTAAACTATTTCTTATTAATGCAAAATGGTAAAAATAATTCTTATAAATATTTACTTGTGGTACAATCACCTTCATTTTTTATTGATTTTGAAACAGTAGATCCTTAAAAATGATATATAGACGGAAAAATACCATTATGGCCTCTTATAGAAATATGCAAGCATCCACTTGTCCCGTCTAGATTAAATGAAATAATATTGAAGGAGTACTTTGCTACCGGGATCCTTCCCATTGGAGGATTTGGATAAGCTGCGGGGATTTTTCTTAAGTTAAATGCTTCGCAAGTACTTACCAATTCTTTGAGTTTTGCCAATGCGGATGGTGCGTGAAGAGATTGTTTCATTTTATCGTAAGTTTTCATTACCGCTAGATTTCTCCCTGCGTCGGGAAAGTAATATTAAAATGCTGGTCCGATAAAGTTTTGGGGTACTACGGGTAGTATTGAAGTACGGTTTCTGTTTGTCTCGACAGTCACAAGTTTAAACAGTATTTCCTCATCAAGATCGGAGCAAAAACTATTTCTCCTTTTTGTAAGAGCGTTTAACTCTTCCCGTAGAGCATCATTATTCAAGGAATAATAAATGAGTTCTGCACACATTTCGTCCTTTTTTCGGTTTATGTTTATATCTTCCAAAGACAACTGCCAAAATTAAAGCTAATTTTCTTTTACTTAAACTTTGACTTTGGTTCTTATGGCATCTATGTTTTCTCTTAAAAATTATGTCTGTAACTTTATTTTTTTAAGCATCAAATGGAATATTTTCTGGTTATATACTTACAATGTCAAAAGCTGTGTTTTGTTTTAAGTTTAATTGTTCAAATTCGTTTTCTAGGTTTTGGAGCTTGATAACTCATCTAGCTAGAATACCCTTGGCGTTCTTAAACGTGTGTATGTAGTGCAAACTTTTATATTTTGATCATAGCATCTTTTTTCTACCAATTGAATATCTTCTAAATTTCTCAAAGCGGTAGATAACAGATAATGATTCTAATCTCGTGGCTAAATAACCACTTTCAACTTTTAATAAAGCTTCACTTGAATAGAATATGGCTTTCTCTATTTGTTTTTGCTGAGGCAGTGTCTCAAGGAGATCGGTGTTTTCTACCGGGATTATTCGCAAAGGAAATGAGTCAATGCCTTTTTAAGAAGCCTCAGTTGTAACTACAAATCCTCCGTTTTTGAAATCGGGGAATGCCCATATTGGTTAAGAAGTGATGGACTTTTTGAAACGGTTTAGGGATGTTTGACCGTCCTGAATCCAGGTAACATTATGGGAGGGCCTTTTAGTTAGGTCTGTGAGGTATTTTGTAATTTGGGTATAAGTGTGTACGAATTTTTTAAAGTAGCCAGTAAGGCCTGAAATTCCCCTTAATTATTTCATAGTTCTGGGGAGCTTGAGCTTTTCAACATATTTAATTTTATCAGGGTCTGGGGATATCTCTTCCTGGGTAACTACTACTACTAAAAATTTTATTTTAGATTGAAATAAATTTACTTTCTCGGGTTGGCTTTTTAAATAGCCTTGTCTGAACTTCTCGAACACCTTATTTAACGTTGCTCAGTGCTGTTTAGTTTTTTCCACGACGCATATAAAATCGTCAACAAAATTAATCATATTCTTTAATTTTATTAACAGGTGCAATAGGGCTCTTCATACCGCGCGGGGACTGGTTTTAAGCCAAAATAGTGCCCTTAAATATTCATAAGAACTATATTCAAATGTTGAAAATACAGTTTTATGGAAATCGTTTTCGGCTCTCTTCACCTGGTGGTAGCATTCGGTAAGATCCGAAGAATTAAAAATTTTGTTTTTGCTTAAAATTGAGTAAAGAATTTCATCTATTTTTGGTAGAGGAAATTTGTCGCTAACTAACTTCTTTTTGAGGGCTCCTTAGTCTACTACGAGTCTAATATTTCTATTCTTTTTTGTTAATAAGGTCGCTGATGCACTGTCCGGACTTATACATGGGCATATTATTTCGGTTTTTTTCTATTTCGTGGATTTTATTTTTTAATCACTCTTTTTGATTATATTGTACAAGATAGGGCTGTTTTGCAAAGTCATTACACGCCATTAAAATTGAATCCTCTTAAAATGGTATTAGACCGATATTATATTCAGATGCAGAAAATATACCCTAAAAATTACATAGTAATTAGCATAATTTTTTCTTAAGGTCCAAGTCCGTTATATGATCAATGTCAAATTTGCTTTAAAATTGCGATTTAGTCAAGGTGTATTTGTTATTTAAAGTTCTAATACTGTTAACTAGGTTTCTTTTAGAAATTACTCATATGTTTGAATAATTTTCTATTAAAACTTGGATTTGAACTATACACGTCCCCTTTTTAATTGTATTTGTGTAATTTTAATGATTATTGGCTACCCAAATAAAAGCTTTCCCTTGGTCATATGATAAAATCTGTTCCTTACATAGCGGATTTTCTGGCATTTTATACTGCGTCGAAAAAAATATTTCTGATTTTATAATAACTGGTTCGATCATCTGTGATATTTGAATTTTTTGCATCGTTTTGGGAGGGACTTTGGTTTTACTTATCGTGAATCCCCAATATTCCCCTTGGCGGTATGCTTTGCCATTGAGCCATCTTGTGGTGTCAAGTTGTGTTTTATTATGTTTTCTCGAAATTCTGTTATTTTCTTAATTTCTTTGGATCAGTTCTGTCACTTATCTCCTATTTTTATATTAATAGAGTCAATACTTTTATTATTCAAATATTATTAAATTCTTCAGTGTTTATCAGGGTATATGAACACAGTTAAAATTATTAAAAGTGTTTGTAAGACATAAGGATCATAATACTTCGATATTATAAAACTATAAATTTTTTTTACTGTTTTGATGTCGTCGTAACCTCTGTTACGATTTCTTTAGGTAGAAATTTCTTCACTTCCTTAGCTGGGTAGACAAGCCTCTCATTGTCTACGTCTAATAGTATCATAGTAGACCTTAGATTATTTGATCCTGTAATAAGTTCTTTTGGGAATTTATAACATATAATAGAATTTGTCATAAAGTTTCTATTGTCTATTTGTATGTTTAGGCAAATTCACCCTGTTGCATTTAATTTATGACCTGTCACACTCATTGAATTGGGATTATTAGGGTTCCTCTATCGCCTGATATGCAGAGGCAATATATTGAATACACAAGAGTGTATGATACTAATTGTTGCACCTGAGTCAATCAAAGCCTTAAAATAAGCATTTTCTACCCACAAATTGTTAAACATAGGTCACTTATTATTAATATAACTACAAAAAGGCACTAAAACTGTTTTGGACCTTTTTGAGACTTATGGCACTCTCTGAGTCCACTTATATTTATGAGGGGCCTGAAATCTTTCCCTGAGGATTTATTTAATTTGTCGGTGTCTGTAATAGATATTCAGAAGTGTTAGGTTCAGCAGGTATATTCAATTGATTTACTTCTGTCTGTGTCCTCCCTTTATTATGATGGTAACCTTGATTTGTATTGTCAGTGTTCTTTGCTGGTGTTACCTGACAATGCTGCTGGCTTGCAAAATTTTCAGGTCCTATCGGCAAATTTTCGTGATTTCGATATGGCATTCTTGTATTATATTGTTTTCGCCGAGTATTTGAGTTTTCAAGTCAGTGATTAATTTGTCTGTTGGGGGAGGGTTATACAAATTTGGTACGCATTATAAGATACTGATTGGTTTAATCCCCCTGCCTATAGCCTAGTGTACGACCGATGCTAAAATTTGTTTGTCCGACACAAAAGGTTGCTTTAATTTTGCATATTATTGACAGCACTTCGTTGTATGCGATTGGTGACAAAATGGCACTCTGGCGATGTGGCCAACACGATTGCAATTATAGTACCTTTGTATTGTAGGTTTATTTCCATAATTAGAGTGTTTAATAAGCTGAAAACGTACTGTTTTTTGCCTAGAGGGTTCTGGCTTTTTGTTTCTGTGTGCTACTGGGGGGTTATCCCTTAGTAGTAATTAGGGGTTACCTAATTATCCCTGAAGCTTTAGGTCACGTTTGAGTTGATTAGACTATTTATTTTTGCGTCCATATGATTGACAACCATTGTATCCGCTTCGGTCACTCGCTCTACCTCCTGAACTGCAAGATTCAAAGTCTAAAAATATTTAGATATTACTACTCTGAATAGTGTTGTGGGAAGCTCTTGCAAAAAGGTATTTAGCATGAATTTTTCATACAGTTGTCCAGGACACCGGCCGTATTTTACCTCATCCAAAATGTGTAAATTATCAAGGTATTTCCATATTTCCTGTGAAAAATTAAAGCTTACTAATCCGTGTTTTATTTTATTTATGAAAATGTTGTCTATTAATCTATATTTGAATGCTTTTTACAAATTAGCAACCGGATTTGTTATCAAATTGGCGTTAGTGCCTGTGGTCTGTTTGATCTGTTTTAGAAACGTTAAGGTCTGGCTTTTTAATTATTGAAGGAGTTTACCTTTTAACCCCTACACGTCTATGTTTGTTGGTTGTATGAACTGGGTCAGTTGAATATTAAATTCGTCAATATCCAGTTGACCATTATAATGCGGTATATATTGTACTATTTCTATTTTTTTTGCGATTAGCTTCTGCACTATTAATAAACTGTTTAGTTCGTCCATTTTTTTTTGAGTTAAATAAAAATAAATTTAATTTTAATTAATCTATTTTGGTGGATGATATTATATACGGTTAGACATAAGGGTTTTATTGTCGTAGCTTAGCGGCACTGGGTCTAATAAATTTTCTTATATGTCTGTATCGTTCCTAACAATTAAATTTAAATTAAAAAGTTTTATAACTTAATGATGTTTCAAATTTTTCTCTAGCTTACAACTTGCACCATTTATAGCGATGAAAAAGATTTAAGTCTGATGAAATAGAAAAGATTCTAACATTAGCACGTTTAGCACGGGAGATTGTGTCAGCTGGGCGCATACCAATCACAATTAGCGAGATCAAATTTATTGTGTATACATATAAATATTGCCTCTTTTTTTCTTGATCCATTTGGATATAGAATTCACTTTAGGAGCGTTTTGTTTGGACATATACGTACAAATTATATCTTATACGACTAGATTCGGACATATAAAATAGAACAAACACAGATAAAAAGGCAATAGATTTATTGACATAAATAATTAGGTGCAGAGCAATAGGTAACTTCAATTAACAATAATGTTGAACGAGATGTAAGAGTTTAAGACTTATGTCTTAATGAACCCACTTTACGCTTACCACTAGTAATATCGGAAATCACTTTTATCATAAAGTCAAGAGCAGTATTTTTTTTCAGCGCCGTGAGAAACTGCTCAACATCTGCCCACTAAGACGAAGAATTTAAGTATTTCGTCAAATAACTTCTTTTAAATATTTTTGATGATTCAGGCGTTCAGACAGTTTTTGCCATTTAAACTTCCTGAGAAATATTGTACGCAGCATATTTTTTCTTAGCGAAATCTTAAGTCTGGATAGCGTCATTCTTTGTCTGGGTGATTGCACTTTTTCTCTTTGCTGATTAAGGACTTTTGAAACTAGGTTTAACTTAATTATAGGAAATCGGAATTTTGGTATCCTAAATATATCGCATCTTACTCATTGTACAGGAACGGGATATCTCTCCTTTTTAAAAGCTTAGTATAATCCCCCAATCAGGTGGAAGATCTCGTGCACAAGTAGTCCCAGGATCGGGACGACTGAGCTGCTACATATTTTGTAAATTATTAATTCAGAATAAACGCTTCCGTAGGCTAAGGGATGTAAAATGGCCATACTTTCGGTTCCTTAACCAGTTCCGTAAAAATCAGCTTTGCCCATCTCTCAACTTTGGTGTGTTTTTTAACGTTATTAAAAATATTATTTGCATCAATTTCAATTATTTATAACAAGCTAATAAGACTAATAATGGGCAGAGCTCCTTACTTTTTTTCTTTGGCTCAGAACCAACTTTATAAAGCAACGGAAAGTGGAAGAAGAAGAAAAAGGTATTGAAAAGGGATTTGATATCCATTTTTGTCTTCTTATAGTAACACAATAACAGAAAATGAAGACAATCTTAAAAGTGAAAGCAGCTCAATGTTGACTAAACTAATTAACAAACGTGATCCAATTAGTGTTTCAACCTCAGCTTTGGCTCATAATTGTGAGTGCTCCTTTCAACAAAGATACTTGATTTTCCCTTAGACAAACGGGAGAAAATTCGGGACAGAATCATCAGAATTTTCAGACATCTTTAAAACACAGTTAGGCTTTTTAATTTTACTGACATCTTTCAAATACAGTTAGGCTTTTTAAGTTAAGTTTTTTAACACCCCTTTCCCCAAAGGTAGTTTTAGAGGAGAGGGGTTGAGGGGGCACTCGCCCATGGCTTGAAAATTTTTTGGGTTGCTAATAGCAAATAAATAATCTAACATTTATAATCATTTTGGTGTTTTCAAAATTGTTATCTTTATTTAAATAAAGTAGAGGTCGCAGTTGGCAGTAAGTTACTTACTTACTGTAATGCTTATATACTAATACTTAATACTTAACTGTAAGTACAAGTGAATTGGAGAAGCCAGAACCGCCACTGTTTTCCCTTGAAGGACAGCCCATGCCCATTGACTATCTGGATATGGACCTCCTCTTGCCTCACCCCCCATAAATATGCTGGAGCTACGCCCCTGCAGATAAGAGAGGGGAAAGGGAGCAGTTGCGAAACTCTTGTTTGTAGTGATTTTTGTTCGTTTCAAGTTTGACTTGAAACGAACATTCATTCTATATGTTCCCCTTTTGAATATTTATTTATTCAGTTATATTAGTAACTGTTGTATGTGTGTTTGCTATGATTGTTTAAATCTCTGTTCGTGTTTGGTTTCATTTATTCCTTAATGGTAATTTCTGGTAGTTTTGAGTTTTATTTATTATAAGAATTTATTTCTCCTCGTCTTAAGTTTAATGTGGCTCTTTACTTTTCTGCGTAAAAGTTCTTTTTTGGATTTTTTCTAATTAATAGTAGAAAATGCTGCCACGTTTGGTCTTGGTTTTCCAATCACTTAGGACTTCTTACGGTAGGTACGCTAGACCAAGATTCCCAAAGTCCCCAAGGTTGTACTCTGGAAAGGAAATGCGTAACTAAGTAAACCAAAAGACGCTTACGCATCTGATTATTTAAGTTATTAATTTAAAAAACTTTTTTCACATTAACAAGCTTTTCAAAGAAAAGTCAAGAGCTACATTAAACCAAAAATGAGCATAAATAAAGTAAAAAATCTTTCAAGCGTAAAACTACTACACAACACCATTAATAAATAAATGAAACCCAAAACGAACAGAAATTGCAATCAATAACTAAGTCAAACTCAAAGTGAGCAGAAATTAGCATAAGTAGTGCTGAGAACCCATGCCTTCTCAAGATCAGAGCATAATTTGCACTTTTTTTGAAAAAAAAAAACAAAGGACCTTGGATTGTCAGTTTAATATACATATACTGATATTTATTCCTTAAACTTTAATGATTTTTTTTTATTTATTAAAGTAAAAAAGTTACAACATTTAAAATGTAGTTTGTTTTCAATAAAGTTTATGTTTTATTTCTATTTTTCTACTTTTCACAGAAAAACGTAGCTTTTTCAAATTCAACACATAAGCTAGCTTATGCTCATTTAAATTCAAGATTAACCTTTTTTCTGGAAAATTTGAACTGGAACTGGTACGTCCAGGTGTAGAGTCCCAAAGTTAGTATCTAATATTGGGTTTCAAGTGCAAGCTGTGGTGCCGATCGGGTAGCATCCCAACCTCTTAATGACAGATTCGATGCAGCTTCAATGACTGTTTTCTGCAAATATTTCCATGGCTCTGCCGGCAACGATTTACTTCTACCTGCAGTACTGTGTAAATTTTTGAATGTAAGTCTTAGAACAGGAAGCATGAAACCAAATGTGGGTCAGTTTTGTCTTTGAAATTTGTATTGGGTTCAAGAAGCCTAAGTGGGACACAGGTTTGTAAAATTTATGATCTCCTTTGGAAATGGAAATCAGAAAAACTAGGTTTAAAATACCAGAAATTAGAACCCGGACAATTTTAATATAGTAGAACGTGTTTCAATGAATCTTGGAAATCATTATATATACGGATTTCTGAAATGTTACCAGTAGTTCCTCTCGTGCAGTATTTCTGTAAAGCTCTTCACTTGTTTTTTTTTCTTTTTTTCAAACCATGTATATAGACTTTGTAGAATAAATGAATAGTTTACAGTAAATATACTCTTCTTATATCTCCTCTCATGTGAATCCTTAGCTCTGAAAGGTTCAGCTACACGCTTACCAATACATGTATACCAATATTAGATGATATCAATGTAAACCCAGACCTCACCTGAAAGGAGTAGTGAAAGGTTTACATCATTTTTGTTCGTTATAAGTTTGACTTGAATATTCAACCTAAGTTTTCTTTGGCTGAAGATTTACTTATTCATTTAGATTGGTACCTGTTGTACATTTCTTTTGTATATGATTGTTTATTTAACCTCTGTTCGTTTTTGGTTTTATTTATTCTTTAATAGCAATCTCTGGTCGGTTCGTGTTTTAATTATTAAAAAAATAGCATAATGCATAATAAGAAAAAAAAATATAAAGCATAATATAGCATAAAATAATACATAAAAATAATATAATTCATAAAATAAAAAAATAATGCATAAAAATAGCATAATAAGAACAAATAGCAAACAAAATCAATGCTATTATAGAATTTTGCAATAAGAAGAAATATTATCACCATGAATTTTTCAATAAGAAAAAATGCATAAAAAACATGTTCGCCTCCAGCTGATGTATTTAATTATTTATCACTTGTTTTTCTATGTAAATGAAACCCCTCTTTATCTATTTATATTACACGGATGAAGATTTCTCCTTTCTAATAATCCTGCTCAATGCTTTCACAGATATCCTATTTTCATTTCTAGATTTCTTTCTGTCCTTTCGTTTCATTAATGCCCAGACAAACTTTCTTTACTTTCATACGTGAAACTCTTATCTCCTTTGGGTTACTTATCTCCATAAAAAGACAGACATAAAAAAGTCATGATTTACTTAAGCACCTATCTCTAGCTGTTTTATTTCTACTCCTTCCTCATTTGATTGAAATGAATTCAATCTTTTTTCACTCAGAAGAAAATTTTCCAGTCGCCAATACAGCGGTGATGGTTCTTCATACTTACTCACTTTAGCTTGAGTCCCGAGAGTGAAATACAGTCCTATGAGGGCTTTCTCTAAAAAAAAAGTGTATTTCAGATACCGCGATGAATATTACTCCTCAATCCGCTGGGGAGTTTACTTTTAAATTCCAACTTAAAAGCTTTTCTCCTAGAATAAAGATTGTCTAAAAAAGCAAATGTCTGTCAGGGCAACTTTTATTTGAAAAGGAGTTAGATTTAACAAAAGTTAGATAAAAATGTGTCATGGTTTAATTTTTTAATACCTATTTCAATTTAAAAATAATGAATTCATGTTTCTTTTTGTCATGGACATTTTTCCACAGGAGGGGAATTCTCACTCCCTGCTTAACTAACTGAATGTTATTCCTAGGCCTATATTATTAAGCAAGAGGCTGAGAAAGATAATTGAAAAAGTAAAATTGTTTCTTTTGCATGATTAAATATATAGTAAAATGTTTTCAAATGAAATTGGGGAGTAATATTAATATTTAAACAAACTTAAATTCTTCTATATATAAGGGGGCTGATCAAAGTTGTATACAGGGGAGGGGGGTAAGTTCATTCCACCCCCCCCCCCCAAAAAAAAAATCTTGTCTGACTCAAAAAAGGGGTAACAAAAATGCATATAAACAAATTATTGACTCCTTTTGTAAAGTTTCTTTTTGTACTCCCCCCCCCTCTCGAAGAAAATACCCCCACCCGAGCAAAATCCTGGATACGCCCTTGGGGCTGATGCTCCAAGTTTGTAAATTCAAGGGTTGTATCGATCGATTACCTTTTCAAACATTTGAAGTAAAAATTAAATTATCAAAAGCAAATACATGAGTCCTTTCATTCTCAAAGCACTGTGAAAAAAGTCAAACTCTGTCATATTACTTTTGTTTTATAGAGGTTTTTATTTAAAGTTGAGATAAAAAGGCTAACATTTGCTTAGAGAGTGGGGGGAAGGAGTCCAAGGGGGAAACGCTTTTAATGCATTGGATACGTTTTTGTTTGTCCTAAGTATTAACATCACTTCTTATTTTCAGCTGAACAAAAAGTTTACTTTCATTTTTAGCTTTATAGTCTTAATTGGTCTGGGAGGCGGGGCGTAGTTTTGGGGGAGGGGCAAAGGGGGAGTTTTCCCTCCGAAAAATTTGGAGAAAAACATGTTATGTAGACAATGCCCCTTGACTATCTTGATATGGGGCCCTCCCCCCCCCCCCAATAAAAATGCTGGAGCTTCGCCCTGGTGGGAGGAGAGAGAGAATATAATAGCAAAAGTCTCTGGAGTGCATAGGACCTTCTGAAGCGTTCTGGGGGGGGGGTAATTTCAGAATCCCAGTTTGAAACTAGTGATGAATCGAAGTTCCTTAGTAAGAAGTAAGATCTAACTTATTAAGTTTCTTAAAAATAGGTCTGCCAAAATGTTAAAGTTTTTGAACCTGCGAGTAAATTAGTGTTCTTTTTCAAAATTTCAGTCTAGCCATTAAAGTAAAATGCTAACTTAAAATGCTAATTAAACCTTGGGAATCTAAAAAAATGTTTAGCTTTCTAAGCATTAAATAAATATAAGCAAATGATCACAATGTTGCGTCCAGCCAAAAAGGTTCTCTGATTCTTCCACAGACAAGGATGCACATTCCCGCATTAGTGGTTGACGAGAAACCCTAAATTTTAGAGATCAACCACTATTAAACGCTGCCCATTTCCATGGATCCTAAAAGGTGAAAAAGATCTTAGATTTGTCTGACCTTTTCTTTCCAAAAAGGTCTTATATAGCAATTCATTAATCTTTTTAAGGGTTCAATTAAAAGCATTTAACCATACGGGAAAAAGGAGGCAGCTTCCGAAAACTTTTTTCAAACAGAACTATATTTACACAATACAGATAATACATAAAAGACATATGATACATATAATACATACATATACATACTAATACATAAAATGCATACAATACATATAATACATATATACATATAATACATACACATATAATACAATAATACATAATTCACGTGAATTATTTCACGCTGATTCCAAATATGCAACATATTAGATGACACGTACCCTAACTATCAAGTAGCCTTCGTTCAATTAGCCCTTGTCGTCCCCTGAAGGGGAAATTTCCACCTTCTAAGGGTTGCAGATTAGACAGAACTTTTAGCTACTTGAAACTTACTGTGAATGTTAATCGAATCTTTCAGGTTAATATAACACGTCCCTCGTGGATAGTGACTGAATATTGCATATCAGACTACTGGAACTTGTTTGATTGTTTAAAATGTAAGGGAATGTAAAAAAATAGAAATCCTGAAAGTTTGAGCAGTTTTAGTTTTTGAACACAATAATGTAAAAAAAAGAGTTATTCAGGAAAAAATTTATCATATTTCAATGAATCTAGTAGGAAGCAACAGGGACAGTGGCGTAATTTTGTCAAAATCCTGGGGGAGGGGCAGAGTTGGAGCCAATTTTCCCAAAGCAAGTGAAAATGACGGTGAAAACTAAAAAATTAGATATATTACCATGAAGGCAGATATACTAAACAAAGCTGACCTTTCTCTGGATACTTGAATTATGCAGACTTGTCTTAATTTTGACAAGATTTTTTGCAGAAACTGAATTTCAGCTAGGGGTGCCACCTCAGGATTGGGGCGAGGGGCAAACATGGGTCTGGAAGGGGCAGTTGCCCCCCTTTCCCATATAAATTTACGCCCTGATAGGGACGCATCCAGGGGACTGTTTTTCAGGCAAGTGCTCCCTGAAGGTCAGCAGTTGCAGTAATTATGGAGGGGCTAAAATAACAAAGGGTGTTGTAGGTGCCCAATATCAATTTTCTATCCGTCCCTGAGAAGTAATTTCCCAAATAGATCTTTTGCGTTTTCGGACACAGTCTATCCTCTCCAGGGAAAGGAGAAGGGAGGTCCTAAATTCCTGAGATTGAGGCATCCACCAAAAATCTGTTTCTTCCAAATCCACCAATCTGTTTCTTCTGAACATATATCAGAAGTTTTTCTCCTATTTCATCCAAAAATACTACTATTACTAGCAACTCGCTGCAGCACTAAGCCACCCTGGGTCGTTTTCGCTGGGCTGAGAACATAATGTGGCGTCTGCAGTGGGTCCTAAGTTATAGTCGTCAAGGTTGTTCTGGAGAGGAAGGAGGTTCAAAAATAAAAAGCAGTTTTTATTTGGAAATTTGAATAAAAAAAAATTAAATTCGAAAAAATGAAATTCGGAAAATGTTGAGAGTTTTGGGGCCTGAACCCCCCCCCCCCCTTGTGTTGGTCCTTGTTCTTAATCAAGTTTTTTTTACAGAGTTTCCTTGTTTCGCCAAGGGAACTGTTTCTATTATAGTAATCATTTTTTTTGTATGTGTGTGCCAAATGTTTTCCGTCATTTATCCGTTGATTTTTAATTGAAGATATCAAGTATTTTGCAGTAGTATGCATCAAGACATGGTTAATTGTAGAAAGAGAAAAGCCAAGACTGACAGTCCAAGTAATTGAGAGGCAAATGTTTAAATGGCTGCACGGCCATTTTCAGCCCCTTTTCAGCCACTCCTTTTTTCAGCCCCACTTTATTAATTTTAATGTTAGTTTCTCTGTAATCTAACAGGAAGTGTGTTTCGAAGTAAAAACTACCATTAAGTAAAATTGGATTGTAAGAATTTTCATCTGCACATTTGTTTTCGCGATATAAAAAGAAGCAAGGGAACAATTTGACCATATTTTCCAGAAAAAGGGGATTGGAAAAGAAGACAATAATATTTGTCCCTTTTTATCTATTTCACTAATCGGAACAACGTTGATTAGTTCTCGCTTCCCTTGCGATGTATTTATTGCAGAGCGCGAATAATTACAGCTTTCTAATTGCTAGCATCTTTCCGGAGACATTTCTCTCTCTTTTCCCCCTTGGGGGCCGTAAATTTTAGCTCAGGCTATTGTTCACATTTTAGAGATGCCATTTCTCAAATGTGATTATTGATTCATTGTTGGCATGTGTTCATTCGGCCGTTTCAAAGAATTTGCCCATCTAGAAAGCATACGAGTTCCCAAAATGATAAACTTCCGCAAAATATTTCCTGATCTCTTCCTTCTTCCTTGACAAAAGGGTAAATAGCTAGTGAATAAATCAAAGTGTTGAGATGGACTTCTGAAAATGAAAGACTTATTAATAAATAGTAATTAAAACCAAATTACATCTCTAGTAAACAGAGGGCAAAGCTCCATGTGTCATAAATAAATGGAAAGAAATGCGACGTAGCACATAGATCAAGTGACAAAAAAAAAAAAAAAAAAAAAAAAACGCCAAGGCGCCAACGCCAACAAAAAACTC
Organism: Artemia sp. Qi Xiang Cuo; assembly: GCF_049724085.1. Lineage (NCBI taxonomy): Eukaryota > Metazoa > Arthropoda > Branchiopoda > Anostraca > Artemiidae > Artemia > Artemia sp. Qi Xiang Cuo. The sequence continues at coordinate 5,392,064 of NC_142807.1, forward strand.
CATAGGAGTCTATCCCATCTGACTTGAACCACCCACGAAATTCTGTCAGACTCGTAAACACGTAATAAAAATACATGTAAGCACATTTTTGATGCGTTTTTTAAAGTTTTTCTTGCAAAAACCTTGCAAAAATACCCTATCCCCCCCCCCCAAAAAAAAAAATCATGGATATACCCTTTATTGAACTGGCCTTCACAAAAAAAAAACTCTTTCAGTCTCCTTTTAAAATCACTACTGCCCCATGGAATGATGGCACTTGGGAGCTTTTAAAAAATCAAAGCGCTTTTTGGATGCAAAAATTATTTTCCAAATGGCTCAAATTTCAGACGATTTTTAAAATTGTACTTTAAGGCCATATTCACTAAAAAAAAAAAAAAAAAAAAGCGCCTTCGCCAGATTTTTGCTTCTTTAACAGTGCTTTCATAGTTTTATTGTTAATAGTTTTAGAATAACAATAATAATAACAATTGTGAATAAGAGTTTTAGAGTCCAACATCTCACTTATAATGTGCCTTTATCATCACTTTAAGTATACAAGAAGCTCATATTTACATACGAAGTTGAACAAAGAGTTGAATGGGTGTTTATCATTCCAGATTTCAATTAATTTTCGTCCCACCCTGTGTATCTCAAGCCTTAGGGGAAAGGACCATATGCCTTGAAGGCCCTCTCAAATCAATCCAGCAGAAATATTTTTTTTACAAGATTATATTTCAAAGCAAAAACTAAGTTTACCATTTTGAGAAAGTGGTAAAAAGTAAAAGAATAATTAAGTTTGTAATTTTAAATAAACTACTCTTAATATCAATAGACTGAAACCCTTTTAAAATTCTTCTGCGCTCGTTCAAAATTCTCCCTCTAGAACAAAGAGGCATTACGGAAGAATATTACTTCCGCATTCAAATGTGTTCCGCTGCTAAATGTCATCACAACATAGAGACATCTGTTATCCACCCTTTTGACCCCTTCAATCTCTTGTCACGTGCCCTGCACACGTCCTCTATTATTCCTCAGTTGACCCCTTCTTTGAGCAAGTGCTTCCTCGTCTTGACCTTGTCTAGATGTAACACATGTTCTAATCATGATAATTTTGTCGTGAAGAATTTTGTCACACCTCGGAATTGAGATAGTATATATTCGCAAATAGCCATTAGAATAAACTTAAGGGATATTCAACAAGGATTATATACTTACAAAGAAATTTTTTCGGGGAGAACTAAAAATAAAAACTTTTATTCAGAAATTTGAATAAAGATTGTCTAGAAAATATAGCCTTTGGGGGGGGGGGGGGCGATTTGGCCCAAAGGCACTGTTCCTAGGCGCGTCCCTGAAAAAAACAAAATACTAAAAAAAGTAATATTGCATACACATACATACGTTTCAAGAAGTAAATTTAAAATGACGTTTTTCTCATTTTGGGTAGATTAGGAAATGTACATATAACAACTTTAGCATATAATTATGCTTGCACCGTACATGTGCAAACATACTTTTTTCAGGTCGAAAGGAGGGCTGAGAGCAATTTGGTAAAAAGAAATATTCATATTAAAGACTAAATTATGATAAAAATCAGAACTTTGGAGAGGAAATATGTACCCTTTCCCCACCCCTCTTCCACACGTGCTTGAATATTCAGATTCATCTTTCAAAAACTGAAGCCGAAGTGTATTCTATTGCTGTTTATTTTTACTAGTACTGCTACTTCACCAAAAGAATGGATTTGTCAGCGTTACCAACACTTTCAGATAAATTGTACCGGTTTTCTGACCAAATTGCCTTAAAACTAATTTTTTGCAGCATAATAATACCTTTCTACGTCAGTTTTCATTTCAAAAACAAAAATACTAAAATAAATTGAAAGGCAAGCAACTTTTTCTTTACAAATATCTTCATCCTCTCTCAGAAATCAATTTTGAGTAATGTTTCTGGCGTAAGGATCAGGTCAAAATTCGTGGCGATTTCATTTTCAGTCATGTCGACGAAACTCCCTTTTTCTTTTGCTTAAATCCCAAAGAGCTGACTTGAGGAGTTTCGAATATTTAGAAAAAATAAAACCGAACCCTACATATACAGCCCAAATTTTCCAAAATATATCGGAAATTTTGTATTCTACTATGAAGCGTGAAAATGTACCAAATTGTACCAGGATCTCCAAATTGTACCAAAAACAGTACAGTTGCACCGCGTTGGCAACGCTGGGATGTGTACATAATGGCCGTTACTCTTAGAGGTAGCATCTGACATTTCAAACCTCTCAGTTCATAAAAAAACCGTTTACAAAGCTGTTCTCAAAGGGAGAATCAGAAAGTTAACATATATCAGTAAAATCAAGGAGAAATTAAATGTAAATAGCGACGAATACAACACTGCCTTTCCATCTAAACATCAACAACAAGGAGAACAATTGGATGTTCTTTTCTTAAGACAGTGGAATTCTATATATGAATCAATATTTCAACCCTATGTCCAAGGACCGTCCTCAGCAAAGGATAAATATATGCAAGAAAAGAGATTTACAATAAAATAGGACCATTAAAACTAAAATAAGAAATTCTAAAACAGTCCCAGCATCCTTACTTCAGCGAAGTTCAACCAGGACTGTTATCTCTTATATATTTATGATTTGCTGAGGACGGCTCTTGGACATAGGGTCGAAACATTCATTCACATACAGAATTCCACTGTCTTGTGAAAAGAATTCCCTATTGTTCTTCTTGTTGTTGATACTTAGCAAATAGTTTTGCCAAAGCCAAATATACCAGATTTTTGGAAATTTTTAAAAAGCGATAATATAACAATTATACTCTTGGCAAAACCCCCTACTATACCATCTGAACAAAACAATAAAATGAAATAACTTTCAAATTTTACAATATTTCATTTAGACAAGGGAAATAGTAATGTGCATTTTTTTTCAAAAACTGGCAAAGGCAGAGATATGTTCCATCAAATTCTTATTGAAATGAAAACCAAAAGATGGCTTGGAATGCATAGTTTCTTCTCTCTTATACAGCAGTTTATTTGTCACGTAGGAACGTAAACCTATCAGTGAACTATGAATCGTCAGATGATCATCAGTACTATAATCAATGAACTATGAATCATCAGTGAAATATGAATCATGAACTTTACTTGGGAAACACTATAAGACTCTGTCTGAGTGGTATAGCTTTTCTAAATCTACACATATTGACACAACGATTCGGGAATTCCTATTTCGGAACAATCCGGATTTTTTTCTGGAAGGGTTTTAATATTTTGCCAACTCTTTTCGGAAACAAAACGAGTTAGCTTTAAAATAGGACTTAAATTCTTTAAAATTGCTTGCCACACCTGGATATTCCTTAATCAGATAGTTCCTAGTAACGAATTGTAAGTAAAGAACAATATGAGTATGTAATAACCGAAACTCTAAAAAACAGAATTTTGACAGTAATAAATATATCAAAATTGCAAGTTTTACGTCATTAATAGATTGTTTTCTGTTAAACCTTTTGCAATAATGTTATTATTGTTATAGCCTACTACAAACATCAAAATTGAAATAATATATAAACAGATATGAGCCTTAGGAAATTTACGCAATTTAAAACAAAGCGGGAAAGAACCCCTAAGAGTATTGCACTCTGGATGAACATTTCAGCATTATATATGCCATGTTAAAGGATCCTACTGTGAAGTTTTCAAGTTTCTATACGCAAAAACAGGAAATTTTGCATTTTTTTTTTTTTTTTAGTTTAAATTATTATCTCTCCCAGAGGAGAGGATACTAAAATCAGCTTACCAAGAATCTTTGAGAGATAGGAGGAAAGGTTCTTGGGCTAGCCAAGTTAAACATATTTTGAAAAATAATGGACAAGCTAGGCTGTGGGAAGGGGGGAAAGGTTTAGTGGTAGAAATGGGGGTGGTAGCAAAACAAGTTAAGTTTGTTTTAGAGAGCCAGGAGATCCAGAATGGCATTGTGATATATCCTCGTCACCTTCTCTATCTCTGCATACTAGTATTCAGGACTTAGGGGGGGAGGAAGTGTATTTTAAGGTGGGGCTTAGTAGGGAGGAATTAAAGTGGGTAATATCGGTAAGGGGAAATTTTCGTAGTATTCGGAGACAGGAGAAAATATTTGGGGAAGATTAGGTCGAAGGCTGGTCCCTATTTTGTCCGATGTGTGGGGATGAAAATGATGATTTAATTCATTTTTATGTTTATATAAGGAGTTAAGATGTTTGAGAGAGGAATTTTTCCGGGGTTGTTCGAAAGGGAGGAATGGGTGGGTAATATATTAAGAGACAGAAATTTTTTGGGGATAAAGAATTTGGGAATGTTTATTGGACTGGCATGGAGCATAGAGATTATTTTCTCTAGATTTATTTTTTATTTTATTTTTGTTTCGTTTATAATAAGGGTGTTTTCATTTATTATTTTTGAAGTGTACTGTGTATTAACCATGGCCCAGTACAGCTTTTAGTGTTAATAAATCATATCATATCATAATGGGCGCGTGTTTGTTTGCTTGTTTGTTCGTTGTTTTTTCCCCAAGGGTAATCATATCGTAATAACGGTTGTAAAATATCAGGAGATGGCTCATTTCAACTCCAATGACGGTTCTAGTGCTCTTTTAGGTAACAAAAGAGATTTTGTGCAGGAAATCAAAATTTTTTACTCATAGGCCAGGGCCAAAATATTATAGAGAAACAATTTTAGATAGCCAATTGGCTTGGTTCTATTGAACAGCAACACAAATAGCCTCGTGGTTTCAGAGGTTATACTGACATTTACGTGCCGCCTTCGTCAATATACATATACACAGTCAATGCAGAATGAAGGCCAATTTTAATGTTACCGTGAATGTCTGAAATTGGTGAATATCTACATTCACCGGTAAATGTCCGAAATAACTTAGTTTCTCCTTAGACTTAGTCAGCGTTGCCAGTCAACTTTTTCAGTTTGATGCCAGGTTTGTTGGTGATAGGTTAGGTTAGGTTTTAACCCATTTCTGAAGTTAAAACCTCATTCAACCTAACCCAACCAAAAGTAACTTTAACTTTTACCATCAAAACTTGTGTAAGACTGAAAAAGCTGATTCGCAAAGCTAATTGAATCCAAGCAGAAAAAAAAAGGAATTTTGAACATTCACCGGTGAATGTCAACACAAACCAGATTTCGGACATTCACAGTAAAATATATACATATATATATATATATATATATATATATATATATATATATATATATATATATATATATATATATATATATATATATATATATATATATATATATATATATATATATATATATATATATATATATATATATATATATATATATATATATATATATATATATATATATATATATATATATATATATATATATATATATATATATATATATATATATATATATATATATATATATATATATATATATATCCTACAGTATACCGTGAATAGTATACAGTATTATTAATGGTTATACAATGGCTGAAATTCTAAAGGCATTGTAGGCTAGTTTTTATGTAAGTTTATCTATATTGAAGAAATTTTTTTTTACTACTTTAATTAGTTATTAATAAAAACTAATTTTTTATTTGCTACTTTATTTTTTGCAATGGCCTCATTGCTGCTTTTTCAAATAAATATCATTTCATTCTCTTACTAGCACAAAGGTGGAAGAGGGAGACGGGATTGGTATTCTACAGGACAGGAGGGGCATATTTGTTTTTAACTTATCCTCCCCTAAAAATATGGACAACCCTTTAAAAAAATTATTTTGGCATTTAAGGCCCCTCTTTAATAAAACCTAAAGAGCTTATATTTTTTAGGGCGTTTTTCGTTTTCAAAGTATTGTCGTGCAATAGCTAAACATTAGCTAAAAGGCCAGTGCAATTGGGGTGGAAGCTTCCCTTATATTTATTTATATTACACCAAAAATGATACTAAAAACGAAGAGAAATTAGGCTAAAAAAAGCTTTCAAACGAAGAAAAATTATCCTTTATACGGATGAGGACTACACCCCTCAAACCGTACAATTTGACCTTTTCCCGTCGATATTTCAAGAACAAATGCTTCAATAGAAAGTAACGGGGTAAAGAAATTTTGTTTTTCACGATACCTCGAGAATAGAAGGGTGTATTTATATGCTTTACTTTTAAACTTCAAACTATAGAACTTTTACGAAAATTGTTTTGAAAGGCATTCGGTGAATGAAGTACCTACAATATTCAAATTGGCTATATTTTTTACACTCTAAAATGTTTTTATTGAAGCACTTGTTGAACTATTGCATAATGAATAGGGGACTGAGAGGGCGGCCCTTCTCGTATATTGTTTTTGTTTTTGTTTATCTAACATCTCAATCCTCCTGAATATGAAAACTCTTAGCCGATGCTACATTTCGTTTTCAAATTTATTAAATAAAAAATAAAAATTAAGTGAAAGTAAGGAGCGACATTAAAACTTAAAACGAACAGAAATTATTCAGTATATGAACGGGGCTGCCCCTCCCCCTCAACGCCTCACTCTCTACGCTTAAGTTTTTTATTGTTTAAAAAAATAAAGTTGTGAGACAGAGTCAAACTTCTGGCAAAAAAATACAAAATTCCATATTTTTGTGGATAGGAGCTTTAAACTTCTATAGTAGGGTTCTCTGATACGCTGAATCTGATGGTGTGATTTTCATTTATGTTCTATGACTTTTAGGGGGTGTTTTCCCCTTTTCTCAAAAAGAAGCAAATTTTCTCTGGCGCGTAACTTTTGATGAGTAATACTAAACTTGATGAAACTTATATATTTGAAATCAGCATAAAAATATAATTATTTTAATGTATTTATTGGTATCAAAATTTGGTTTTTTAGAGTTTCGGTTACCATTGAGCCGGGTCGCTCGTTACTTACAAATTTTCTCTGACGCGTAACTTTTGATGAGTAATACTAAACTTGATGAAACTTATATATTTGAAATCACCATAAAAATATGATTATTTTAATGTATATATTGGTATAAAAATTCCGTTTTTAAAAGTTTCGATTACTACTGAGCCGTATCGCTTGTTTTTTATGTTTTTTTTATTACCTATATGTTATTACGTATATGAGGGGTTCTCCCCCTAGTCAATGCCTCGCTGTTTACGCTAAAGTTTGAATTTTGTTCGAATCACAAACCTCTGACACACAAAGGCCGTTTAGTTAGAATAGATAAGTAGAAGGGCCTTATTGACTCGTGACAGTACAAAATTCGGCTATCAAAAGAATGTATCTCCTATCAGTACACCAAATATGGGCATAGAGTCCCTAGGGAGAACACGTGGTTTATGGTTTTCTCACTGAGAATGGAAAATCAGGAATTTTCTCACTTGGAAAAACAGGAGTTTTCTCACATTTATGTCTGTTTTCATGGATGGTTATGTGTGTTGATCGATTTATTTGATATTTTTATGGATTTTGTCAGTGAGAATTCGATAAACAGAAACTTTGTCCCATTCATGGATTATTGAGTCTAATGGGGGTCAAGGTCGATTTATTTGCTGTTGTTTGTCCAGGTGTAATGACACTGGGGGTGATTTACATAATCGATGGGGGAATTATTGATTCACGAAGGGGGAATTAAGAAACAAACATGGCTTCATAGTTTTTTGGCTAGCCTAATCTGAGAAATTGATTTACATAATCGCTAGGGGAATTATTGATTCACGAAGCGTGGAAATTAAGAAGCAAACATGGCTTCTTTAATCTTAGGTCTGAGGGATAAACGTTCTTTAGGTCAGAGAGAAAAATTAATATTCTATTTTTAAATAGGGCTTCATCGATCTTTAGTGTCAGGAATTATAAATGAGATCACTTGTTATATTGTAATTATGAGGGAGTCTAAAGAGATAGAAATTCTATTTTTTAATACGGCTTCACTGAGTTTTAAGTCGGAGAGATAAATTGATATTCTAACGAAACCTTAATAGTTTAGCTAGGAACATTTATGAGATGAAGAGATTAACGTAGGAAAGGGTTTCCTAGAAATTTGAAATGTGAAAGCACTGAGATTCCAAACAAAAGGAACACGCTGAAATTACTTTTAGGGATTATTTGGGAGAAACGGTTTTAGACAGCTTATGGAATTATTTCGGCGAAACAGTTAGAGACATTTTAAAAGATGATTTAAAAGATGGTTTTAGAAGAGGTTTTGAGTGTGGTCGTTATAATACACAAGTTCCATTTGAACAGTGTTTTGAGGTCCTCTACCCCAACCCCAAAGGGTTCCGATCGCCATACCCCAATCCCAAAGGGTTCCAATCCCTTTACCCCAATCCAGAAGGAACCCCCCGGTTCCCAAAGACCCCCAAGTCCCCAAAGACCCCCCAAACCCCCAAACGCCATCCCCGGGCCCCCAAAGGCCCATCGAGCTCCCAAAAGACCACCGGGGTCCCAAAGGCCTTCACCCGGTCTCCAACTGTCCCCCAGGCTCCCAACTGGCCCTCCAGGACCCCCAAAGGCCCTCCACCGGTCCCCAAAGGTCCCCCCGGCTCCCAAAGGGACCCCCTCCCCTCCCTCTCCATCCCTCTCCTCCCCCCTCCTCACCGTCCCCTCCCCCTCCCCTCCTCCCAATCCCCCTCCCCCTCCCCTCCTCCCCTCCCCTCCCCTCCCCTCCCCTCCTCTCCTCCCCTCCCCATTTTTTTAATATTTTTTATGCATTGAGACACAGAAGGGCACCCTCCCCCGGTTCCCCAAAGGCTCACAGGGCTCCCACCCGGCCCCCCCAGACCCCCAAAGGCCCTCCCCGGGCCCCGTCTTTCGTTGATGTATGTTGTCTGAAACCTATAGTTTGGGATGAGCAGTTTGCGATTTTTGAATTTTCTGAACTAGGTTTCTTACCCTTTCATAGGAGTGGGCTGTCTGAAACATAGCATGTATGAGGAGGTGTTTACTATTTTTTACTTTTCTGAGCTGAATTTCTTATCCTTTCATAGGTCTGTGCTGTCATAAAATTGGGATTTGGGGTATGTAGTTTGCTATTTTGAATTTTAATAGATGGATTTATTATCCTTTCGTAAGTGTTTGTTGTCTGAAACTTCTAGTTTGGGATGAGTAGTTTGCTATTTCAGACTTTTATGAGCTAGGCTTTCCTAGTATATCGTAGATGAATTTTGTCAGAAAATTATGATTTAGGATATTTAAATTATTATTTCGGTCTTTTATGATATATATTTATTATACACTAATATGTGTGTGTTTTCTCAAAACTCTAGTTTGGGATGTGTAGTTCGCTATTTTGGAATTTTCTGAGCTAGATTTCTTAGCCTTTCGTAGGTGTTTGTTGTCTGAAACTTATGATTTGGGATATGTAAATTACTATTTTTGACTTTTCTGAGCTAGATTTCTTAGCCTTTCATGTGTGTTTTTTGTCTGAAACATATAGGTTGAGATGAATAGTTTACTTTTGGAATTTTCAGATATGGATTTATTAGCCTTTATTGTGTGTTTGCTGTATTAAAACTATGAGGTTGGATTTTTAGATTAATAGTTATGGCTTTTATAATATAGATTTATTAGTCATTTCGTTTGTGTGTGTTGTCTGAAACCTATGATTTGGGATTTGTAGTTTTGATTTTTGGACTTTTCAGAGCTAGGATTCTTAGTCCCTCATAGGTGTTTGTCGTCTGAAACCTATAGTTTGGGATGATTAGTTTGCTATTTCATGATTTTCTGATCTAAGGTTTCTTAGTATTTCATAGGTGTGTGTTGTCTGAAACTTATAACTTGAGGTGTCTAATTTGCTATTTCAGGCCTTTCTGAGCTTAGGTTTCATAGTATTTCGTAGGTGAATGTTGTCTGAAACTTATGATTTGGGATATGTAAATTACTATTTCGGGCATTTCTAAGTTAGATTTAGTAGTCTTTCGTTGGTGTGTGCTGACTGAAACATATGATTTGGGTTATAATTTTCTTAGTATTTCGTTTGTGTTTGTTGTCTGAAACCTCTGAAGTTTTATATTTATTTTTCTTTTTGTACTTTTCAGATCTAGTATTAATGTTCACTCATAGAAGTTTTTTTTCTTAAACCTATAGTTTGTGATGAGTCGTTTGCTATTTCAGGCATTTCTTAGCTAAGGTTTCCTAGTATTTCGTAGGTGTGTGTTGTCTGAAACTTATGATTTGAGGTGTGTAATTTGCTATTTCAGGCTTTTCTGAGCTAAGGTTTCATAGTATTTCGTAGGTGAATGTTGTCTGAAACTTATGATTTGGGATATGTAAATTACTATTTCGGGCTTTTCTAAGCTAGATTCCTTAGTATTTCCTTGATATGTGGTGTCTAAAACCAGTGATTTGGGATGGGTGGATTGCTATTTTTGACTTTTCTGAGCTGGATTTCTTAGCCTTTCATAGGTGTGTGTTGTTGTTGTCTGAAACCTATGATTTGGGATGGTTAATTTGCTATTTTTGACTTTTCTGAGCTAGGTTTCTTAGCCTTTCATAGGTGTGTGCTGTCAGAAAATTATGATTTGGGATTTGTAGTTTGCTTTTTAGACTTTTCAGAGCTAAGATTCTTAGTCCCTCATAGGTGTTTGTTGTCTGAAACCTATGGTTTGGGATGAATAGTTTGCTATTTCAAGCTTTTCTGAGCTACGGTTTCTTAGTATTTCATAGGTGTGTGTTGGCTGAAACGTTATGATTTGGGGTATGCAATTTGCTATTTCCAACTTTTCATAACCAGATTTCTTAGTCTTTCATAGGTGTGTGTTGTCTGAAACCAATGATCTGGGATTGGTGGGTTGCTATTTTTGACTTTTGTGAGCGGGATTTGTTAGCCTTTCGTAGGTGTGTGTTGACTGAAACCTATGATTTGGGAATTAGTGGTTTGCTATTTTTGACTTTTCTGAGCTAGATTTCTTAGCATTTCATAGGTAGTGCTTTCAGAAAATTATGATTCGGGAAGTGTCGTTTTCCACTTAAGTTCTTTACTTCACAATGACATAAAGAAATTAGTCAATGATCAATTCTAAATTTTTCGGTGGAAGATAGATATAAAGTAATACCATACTTTAGTGAATATCTGTCTCGAAGAGATGAAAAATTTAAAATACTGTTCCAAATTTTTCACGGAAGATAAAAAAGTTCAAGTTCTCTTCTGAATTTTACCAATGAACATAATTCAATTCTAATTTCTCCAGAGAAAACAAAAATCTTCCAAATCACTTCTTTATTTCACAAAGACAAAAAGAAATTTAAACTTCAATTATAAATTTTTCGGTGGAAGATAGAAAAGTAATACTATACTTGTGAATATTTTAACGGAAGATAAAAAGTTCTAGTTCAATTTAAAATTTTCTCAACGAAGTCAAGAAAAGTTCAAGTTCTCTACTGAATTTTCTCAATGAACACAATTCGATTCTAATTTAGTCCATTGAAAATAAACATCTTCCATAGTTCTTTATTTCACAAATACATATAAGAAATTTTCCACTTTAGTTCTAGATCTGTTTCAGTGAAAGATGAAAAAGTGATACATACTTGTGAATATTTTCACGGAAGATAAAGTTCTAGTTCAATTCAAAATTTTCTCACACGAAGATGAAAAAGAATTCAAGTTCTCTACGGAATTTTACCAAAGAACACAATTCAATTCTAATTTCTCCAGAGAAAACAAAAATCTTCCACTTCAGTTCTTTATTTCACAAAGACATAAAGAAATTTAAAGTTCAATTCTGAAATTTTTCGGTGGAAGATAGAAAAAGTAATTCCATACTTGTGAGTATTTTCACGGAAGATAAAAATTTCTAGTTCAATTCTAAATTTCCTCAACGAACCGAAGAAAAGTTGAAGTTCTCTACTGAATTTTATCAAAGAACACAGTTCAATTCTAATTTATCCAGAGAAAATAAAAATCTTCCATTTAAGTTCTTTATTTCACAAAGACATAAAGAAATTTAAAGTTCAATTCTAAATTTTTCAGTGGAAGATAGAAAAAGTAATACCATACTTGTGAATATTTTCCCGGAAGATAAAAAGTTCTAGTTCAATTTAAAATTTTCTCAACGAAGGGAAGAATACTTCAAGTTCTCTTCTGAATTTTACCAAAGAACACACTTCAATTATAATTTCACCAGAGAAAATAAAAATCTTCGACTTAAGTTCTTTATTTCACAACGACATAAAGAAATATAAAGGTCAATTCGAAAGTTTTCGGCGGATCATATAAAAAGTAATAGAATACTTGTGAATATTTCCTCGAAGAGAGAAAAAATTTAAAAAACTGTTCAAATTTATTCACAGAAGATAAAAAAGTTCAAGTTCTCTTCGGAATTTTACCAAAGAACATAATTCAATTCTAATTTCTCCAATGAAAACAAAAATCTTCCACTTCAGTTCTTTATTTCACAAAGAAAATAAAAATCTTCCACTTCAGTTTTAAGTTCCACAATGAAATAAAGAAATTTAAAGTTCTATTCTAAATTTTTAGATGAAAGAAAGAAAAAGTAATACTATGATTGTGATTATTTTCCATGAAGATCAAAATTTTTACTTTATTTATAATTTTTCTTAAATTCAGTTCTGTTTTTTATCAATGATATTAAAAATTTAAAGTTTTGTTCCAAATGTTTCATAGAAGATAGAAAAAGTTATACATTGATTGTGAATATTCAACAGGAAGATAAGGAACTCCACTTTAATTCAGAGCTTTCTCGAAGAAGTGCAAAATGTTCAAGTTCTCTTCTGAATTTTCTTAAACAAGAGAAAAAAGTTAGCTTAATTCTGAATTTTACCAATGAAAATAAAAAAAACTTCCACTTCAGTTCATAATTTCTCGAAGACATAGGAAATTCAAATTTCAGTTCTAGATTTTTCTCTAGAATATATGAAAATCTATACTATTTTTGTGATTATTTTCAAGTGAATATGAAAAGTTTCACTTTAATTCTAGTTTTCTTAAATTCATTTCCGATTTTTTGCAAAGAGATGAAAAATTTAAAGTTCTCTTCCAAATTTTTTTCATAGAAGATAGAAAAAGTTATACATTGATTTTGAATCTTCGACATGAAGATAAGGTGCATCACTTTAATTCTGAGTTTTCTCGAAGAAGTGCAAAATGTCCAAGTTCACTTCTGAATTTTTTTAAATAATTTAATAAAATTAGCTCAATTCTGAATTTTTCCAATTAAAATGAAAAAAACTTCTATTTCAGGTATTACTTTCACAAAGACATAAAAAATTCAAAATTTTCTTCTAATTTTTCCATAAAAATAAAATTGTTCTATATCATCTATGGTTTTTTCTCAAAGAGATGAAAAATCTTAAGTTCTTTTCAAATTTTAAATTAAATTTTAGCTCCTTTGTCTTATGGATTTAGCCCCTCAAATTTTTAAATTAAAAAATTAGTGTCACCTTCTTGTATGAATGACAATCAAACGAACATGTTCGGCTAACATCCACCCACCTAGTTGTGGATGGTCAAAAAGAAGTATTAATAAATAAATAGAACATGTTATACATGTTTAATTGCGACTTTGGTAGGATTACGCATAACGAGCGATCAGGGTATGTTAACTTCAACGTTTCCGGCGAGTATGGCTAGGTTAGGTTAGGCTAGATTAAGTTAGGTTAGATTAGGTTAGGTTAAGTTAGGTTAGGTTAGCCTACGTACGCAGCACTTAGGTTAGCTTAGGTTAGGTGAGAGACAGGCAAAAAGTTAGGTGTATGATTAGGTTAGGTTAGGTTAGATTAAGTTAGGTTAGGTTAAGTTAGGTTAGGCTAGGTTAGCCTAACCTAATCATCTCTTCGAGAAAATATTCATTGTGTTCTTTGGTAAAATTCAGAAGAGAACTTGAATTATTCTTCACTTCGTTGAGAAAATTTTAAATTGAACTAGAACTTCTTATCTTACGGGAAAATATTCACAAGTATGGTATTACTTTTTCTATCTTCCCCTGAAAAATTTAGAATTGAACTTTAAATTTCTTTGATAAAACTTCTAAATAAAATTCTTTGATAAAACTTGAACTTTTCTTCACTTCGTTGAGAAAATTTAAAATTTAACTAGAACTTTTTATCTTCCGTGAAAATATTCACAAGTATGGCATTACTTTTTCTATCTTCCACCGAAAAATTTCAAAATGGACTCTAAATTTCTTTATGTGTTTCTGAAATAAGCAACTGAAGTGGAAAATTTTGGTTTTCTCTGAAAAAATTAGAATTAAATTGTGTTCTTTGGTAAAATTCCGAAGAGAACTTGAATTTTTTTATCTTCTGTGAAAAATTTGGAACAGTATTTTAAATTTTTCATCTCTTCGAGAAAATATTCCAAGTAGTATTACTTTTCATCTTCCGGAAAAATCTAAAAGTTGGACTTTAAATTTCTTATATGTATTTGTGAAAAGAACTTAAGTGAAGATTTTGATTTCTCTAATGAAACTAATTTACTTGTGTTCATTGAGTAAAATTCAGAAGAGAACTTGAACTTTCCCTGACTTCGTTGAGAAAATTTTAAATTGAACTGGAACTTTTTATCTTCCGGGAAAATATTCACAGGTATGGTATTACTTTTTCTATCTTCCACTGAAAAATTTAGAATTGAACTCTAAATTTCTTTATGTCATTGTGAAATAAAGAACTGAAGTGGAAGATTTTTATTTTCTCTGGAGAAATTAGAGTTGAAGTGTGTTCTTTGGTAAAATTCCGAAGAGAACTTGAACTTTTCTTCATCTTCGTGTGAGAAAATTTGGAACAGTATTTTAGAATTTTTCATCTCTTCGAGAAAATATTCACAAGTATGGTATTACTTTTTCTATCTTCCACGGAAAAATTTAGAATTGAACTTTAAATTTGTTTATGTCTTTGTGAAATAAAGAACTTAAGTGGAAGATTTCTATCTTCTCTGGATAAATCATAATTTTCTGAAAGCACACACCTATGAAATGCTAAGAAATCTAGCTCAAAAAAGTCAAAAATAGCAAACCATTCATTCCCAAATCATAGGTTTCAGTCAACACACACCTACGAAAGGCTAAGAAATCCAGCTCAGAAAAGTCAAAAAATAGCAACCCCCACATCCCAAATCATAGGTTTCAGACACCACACACCTACGAAAGACTAAGAAATCTGGTTATGAAAAGTCGGAACTGAATTTAAGAAAATTTAGAATTAAAGTGAACTTTAAATTTTTTATGTCTTGGTGAACTTAAAACTGACGTGGAAGCTTCACCTATGAAATACTAAGAAACCTTAGCTCAGAAAAGCTTGAAATAGCAAACTATTCATCCCAAACTATAGGTTTCAGACAACAAACACCTATGATGGACTAAGAATCCTAGCTCTGAAAAGTCTAAAAAGCAAACTACAAATCCCAAATCATAGTTTTGTGTCAGCACACACCTATGAAAGGCTAAGAAACCTAGCTCAGAAAAGTCAAAAGTAGCAAACTAACCATCCCAAATCATAGGTTTCAGACAACAAACACCTATGAAAGGCTAAGAAATCCAGCTCAGAAAAGTCTGAAATAGCAACCCACCCACCCCAAATCACTGGTTTCAGACAACACACAACAACGAAAGACTAAGAAATCTAGCTTAGAAAAGACAGAAATAGTAATTTACATATCACAAATCATAAGTTTCAGACAACATTCACCTACGAAATACTATGAAACCTTAGCTCAGAAAAGCCTGAAATAGCAAATTACACACCTCAAATCATAAGTTTCAGACAATACACACCTACGAAATACTAAGAAACCTTAGCTCAGAAAAGCCTGAAATAGCAAACTACTCATCCCAAACTATTGGTTTCAGACAACAAACACCTATGAGGGACTATGAATTCTAGCTCTGAAAAGTCCAAAAAGCAAACTATAAATCCCAAATCACAGGTTTCGGACAACGCACACCAACGAAAGACTTATATCCCAAATCATAGGTTTCTGTCAACACACACCAACGAAAGACTAAGAAATCTAACTTAGAAAAGCCCGAAATAGTAATTTACATATCCCAAATCATAAGTTTCAGACAACATTCACCTACGAAATACTATGAAACCTTAGCTCAGAAAGGCCTGAAATAGCAAATTAGACACCTCAAGTCATAAGTTTCAGACAACACAGACCTACGAAATACTAAGAAACCTCAGCTCAGAAAAGCCTGAAATAGTAAACTACTCATCCCAAACTATAGGTTCCAGACGACAACCACATATGAGGGACTAAGAATCCTAGCTCTGAAAAGTCCAAAAAGCAAAACTACAAATCCCAAATCATGGGTTTCAGTCAACAAAAACAAACAAATTACTAAGAAGTCTATCTTAGAAAAGACCAAATAGTAATTTACATATCCCAAATCATAAGTTTCAGTCAACACACACCCACGAAAGGCTAAGAAATCCAGCTCTGAAAAGTCCAAAAGCAAACTACGCATCCCAAACTATAGGCTTCAGACAACAAACACCTATGAAAGGCTAAGAAATCTAGCTCAGAAAAGTCAAAAATAGTAATTTACATATCCCAAATCATAAGTTTCTGACAACACACACCTATGAAAGGCTAAGAAACCTAGCTCAGAAAAGTCAAAAATAGCAAACTACTCATCCCAAACTATAAGTTTCAGACACCAAAAACCTATGAGTGACTAAGAAATCTAGCTCAGAAAAGACCGAAATAGTAATTTACATATCCCAAATCATAATTTTCTGACAACATTCACCTACGATATACTAGGAAAGCCTAGCTCATAAAAGTCTGAAATAGCAAACTACTCATCCCAAACTAGAAGTTTCAGACAACAAACACCTACGAAAGGCTAAGGAATCCAGCTCTGAAAAGTCCAAATAGCAAACTACATATCCCAAATCATAATTTTCTGACAACACAGACCTATGAAAGGCTGAGAAATCCAGCTCAGAAAAGTCAAAAATAGCAAACCACCCATCCCAAATCATAAGTTTCAGACAACACACACCTAAGAAAGGCTAGGAAACCTAGCTCTGAAAAGTCCAAAAAGCAAACTATTCATCCCAAACAATAGGTTTCAGACAACATACATCAACGAAAGACGGGGCCCGGGGAGGGCCTTTGGGGGTCTGGGGGGGGGGCCGGGTGGGAGCCCTGTGAACCTTTGGGGGACCGGGGGGAGGGTGCCCTTCTGTGGGTCAATGCACAAAAAATATTTAAAAAATGGGGAGGGGAGGAGGGGAGGGGGGGGGAGGAGGGGAGGGGAGGGGGATTGGGAGGAGGGGGAGGGGGACGGTGAGGAGGGGGAGGAGAGGGATGGATAGGGAGGGGAGGGGGTCCCTTTGGGAGCCTGGGGGCCCTTTGAGGACCAGGGGAGGGCCTTTGGGGGTCCTGGAGGGCCAGTTGGGAGCCTGGGGGACATTTGGAGACCGGGTGATGGCCTTTGGGACCCCGGTGGTCTTTTGGGAGCTCGATGGACCTTTGGGGGCCCGGGGAGGGCCTTTGGGGGTTTGGGGGGGGTCTTTGGGGACTCGGGGGTCTTTGGGGATCGGGGGGGTTCCTTCTGGATTGGGGTAGAGGGATTGGAACCCTTTGGGATTGGGGTATGGCGATCGGAACCCTTTGGGGTTGGGGTAGAGGACCTCACAACACTGTTCAAATGGAACTTGTGTATTATAACGACCACACTCAAAACCTCTTCTAAAACCATCTTTTAAATCATCTTTTAAAATGTCTCTAACTGTTTCGCCGAAATAATTCCATAAGCTGTCTAAAACCGTTTCGCCCAAATAATCCCTAAAAGTAATTTCATCGTGTTCCTTTTGTTTGGCATCTCTGTGCTTTCACATTTCAAATTTCTAGGAAATCCTTTCCTACGTTAATCTCTTCATCTCATAAATTTTCCTAGCTAAACTATTAAGGTTTCGTTAGAATATCAATTTATCTCTCCGACTTAAAGCTCAGTGAAGCCTTATTTAAAAATAGAATTTTTATCTCTTTAGACTCCCGCATAATTCCAAGATAACAAGTGATGTCATTTATAATTCCTGACACGAAAGATCAATGAAGCCCTATTTAAAAATAGAATATTAATTTTTCTCTCTGACCTAAAGAACGTTTATCCCTCAGATCTAAGATTAAAGAAGCCATGTTTGTTTCTTAATTCCACGCTTCGTGAATCAATAATTTCCCCTAGCGATTATGTAAATCAATTTCTCAGGTTAGGCTAGCCAAACAACAATGAAGCCATGTTTGTTTCTTAATTCCCCCCCTTCGTGAACCAATAATTCCCCCATCGATTATGTAAATCACCCCTCATGTCATTACACCTGGCCAAACAACAGCAAATAAATCGACCTTGACCCCCATTAGACTCGATAATCCATGAACGGGACAAAGTTTCTGTTTTTCAAATTCTCACTGACAAAATCCATAAAAACATCAAATAAATCGATCAACACACATAACCATCCATGAAAACAGACATAAATGTGAGAAAACTCCTGTTTTTCCATGTGAGAAAATTCCTGATTTTTCATTCTCAGTGAGAAAACCATAAACCACGTGTTCTCCCTAGGGACTCTATGCCCATATTTGGTGTACTGATAGGAGATACATTCTTTTGATAGCCGAATTTTGTACTGTCACGAGTCAATAAGGCCCTTCTACTTAGATAGCTCTTTTGAAAGTACTAAAAAAAACTTTAGCGTAAAGAGCATAGCATTGACTAGTGGATGAACCCCCTCATATACGTAATAATTTTTGTTCGTTTTAAGTTTTAATGTTGCTCCTTACTTTCAGTTGAAAACCTTTTTTTTTATTTCTAATAATTTTTAAATAATGATGGGGAATCCCACACCCCCTTCATAGACAAGTCCCTTCCCCCAAGGAAACATTCTCCATGGAAAGATCCTCCTGCGTTACCCCTTCCTCCGCCCCCCCCCCACCATAAAAAAAATCCCTCCCAAAAACGTCTTTATACTTCCCAATAACAAATACTATACGTAAACAATAGGCAGACTAAACTTGATACAACTTATATATTTAAAATCAGCATAAAAATCCAATTTTTTTTATGTATCTACTGGTATCAGAAGTCCGTGTTTTAGAGTTTAGGTTATTATTGAGCCGGGTCACACCTTACTTACAGTTCGTTACCATGGACTGTTTGATACACTTGGTGTCAAATTTGTGTCAAACACTTCGTGGTAACGAACTGTAAGTAAGGAGTGACGCGGCTAAATAGTAGTTGAAACTCCAAAACACAGAATTTTGATGTCAATAGATATATCAAAAGAATTGACTAATTATGCTGATTCCATATATTTAGGATTCATTAAGTTTTAACGTTACCGATCAAAAGCTACAAGCCTGAGAAAATTTTCCTAATTTTTGGAAAAGGAAGGAACACCCCTTAAAAATCAAGAAGCCTTAATGCAAATCACACGATCATATTCGGCATATCGGAGCTATAGCAGCAGTTTCAAGCTCCCATCTGCAAAAATGTGGAATTTTGTATTTTTGCCAGAAGGAAGATCACGGATACGTGTTTATTTTTTTTATGTCTTCCCCAGGGGTGATCCTCCCACCCTCATTTTTTCTCAGTTCATCCGATCAACATTTTGATATAGCCTTTTGTTCAGCCTAGTTGAAAAGCCCAATAACTATGCCTTTTGGGATAACATGACCCCCCACATCTCCTGGGGAAAGGTCTGTACGTCATGGAACTTGCCCATTGTTTACGGAAAGTATGTGTTATTGAGAGGCATACCGACATTGTTTGGAGGGGGGATGGGGTGGTGAATTTCCTCCTGGGGAAATTTTCCATGGGGATAATTTTCCGTAAGAGGGAAGTTTCCGGAGGTGAGCTTTCCAAGACAAATTTTACGCTGGGGGAACTTTCCAGAATTCCTGGTGGGGGAGGTCCCCTCCCCTTAGTAACTCAGTCTTTATGCTAAAGTTTTTTTAGAGCTTTTAAAATAGCTTATTATTCTAATTACACGGTCCTTGTGTTTCAGGAGTCGGGCTTATAGAATTGGAATAATACAGTAAGTCAAACTTTAGCGTAAAGATTTAGGTATTGAGGAGGGGGAAACCCCGCTTATATATTTAGTGATTGTTTTTCGTTTTACATTTTGACGTTGCTCCTTACTTTCGTTTGAAAAAACTTGTTTTTTTATTTGATTTCTATAAAGGCTTCAGTGCCCTTATTTGCAGCAGTATAGGCTAGACAGAAAAATTATGCTTACAATGATGTTTATAATTTAAACAAAGGTTGAGAAGAAATAATGATTCACCCTTCTCGCATGTGAATTAAACGTACGATGATACTGACAATTAGTAGATGACTTGTCTCTTTACTCTAGTACTTCACGACGAGGAGGCACTGACTTCCCAACCCCTGATGTACACCTCGGAGCGCCACATGTGGTACACAGTTCCACAATTCTCGGCATACTCCTCAAAACCCTAAGCACACTCCCCAAAACTTATGGCAGAGCTCAACCATGCTTGGCACTCCCACCTGATGCACATGATTCTGAAAGAGAGGGACCCCAGGCTTTGCGATGCCTGATTTTCATGTATTTACTGACTTTCCCAAATGTTAAAAGAAAAAAAATGCGTTGTTATTTTCCTCATAAGCTATATTTTTTTGTAATATTTCTTTCCAAAGGTATTCGAAACTTTTTAATTTGTAATTAATTTAATTTAGTTGATTCTTTCTTTAATTCTTATTAATACTAGAAGTTTAAGAAAATGAACTATTCTATTGTTTTCGATGCGTATATACTTTAATTTTAGACTAAGCCCGTTTTTATCCCATATTCATAAGTGCCGCTGTAAGCACCTATGCAAAGTTATAAAACTTCCTCTTAAATACTCGTGTTCTTTCCCTTTTCCCTTTTTCCTTCCTTTCCTATTTTCCATTTACAAAACAAAATTAAAGGGTACGTATGGTTTTGCTATTTTTTCTTTTCTTTTAAGGATATTCTTTGACAGGCTTGTGTAGATGATATTATATAGGGGATATAGAAGATATGTGAAGAGGGCATTATATAGAGGATATTACACACAGAGGAAAAGTAAAAGGGTATGCGCATAGACAAAAAATCTTTCTGAGAAGGTGAGACCTGACAAAAATAATTGCATAATAATATGTGTTTTTATAACATATAAAACATATGTCCCGAGAAC
The DNA here is from genome assembly GCF_049724085.1 of Artemia sp. Qi Xiang Cuo. NCBI lineage: Eukaryota > Metazoa > Arthropoda > Branchiopoda > Anostraca > Artemiidae > Artemia > Artemia sp. Qi Xiang Cuo. Next base: position 5,413,188 of record NC_142807.1, read on the forward strand.
ATCGGGACAGCTCAGGATTTCAGAAGAGGGCGAGGGGGCTCCAGAGATCTCTTTCGTGGTTGCCTAAATGGAAGACTAGCATAATTGGGGGAGGGGGCGGCAAGTTTATAAAAACTGGGAATTGTCGAATTATAAGGATTATTTAGGAAAGTATAGTGATAATCGTAATTACTTCTAGATTTCTGGACAAATGGATCCAAAGACCCCTTCCCTGCATGTTTACATGCCTATTCTTCGATACAGGGACGTATACTATGAAAAAAGGATTAGCTATTTCAATTATATCATAGCGCAAACTATTGACTAAAATCCAATCTTATTAAAGAAAGGAAGCCAGAGGAGATTGTGTATTTAGAACGGAAACTAGATATTCTAAGTTTGTGACCAGAATTCTAATCATAAACTGTTTTCCATTCTCCAAGTTTCGTCAACATGATTGATTGTTTGATCACCTGTCTCAGTTCATCTCGAATGGAATCAATATTTTTCAAAATTATGTTGATTTTATGTTGTAGAAATCTTTGTAATTTAAATTGATGGTCTTCTAAGTGTCATTTCAACCTTCCAATGAATGGTTTGATTTATTTGTCATAATATATGTTTTCTAAAAGAATTATTGCATGTCCAATTCGTGCACAAGACTTGTTTCAAAGGTGAAGAGAGGGGAGGGGGGTCAAAGTGAAAACACGCAAAATTAAGAGATGCGAAAAAATCGTTAGATTCTGGAGGGATCCCCGACCAGGAGACCCCATGCGGTATGATATTTAATTATACAAGTTCAAAAAATCGCTCTTTACTATTTTTACGTTACCCAGCGCAAAAACTTTTACTCGATACTTGCTTATTGACAGTAATGACATGGGTATATATAATATAAGTAAATAAGTTTTTTCTTCAGGCACGTAGACGTGCAGGAGGATATAGGCCTGTCCCCTGTCCCCGCTCTTCTAGTATTACAATTTTAATGAGCTTTCTTCATTATTTTAAAAGTATGCCATATGATTATGTTACTCATTGGCTTTTCTCCAAAGCAAACCTTCCGAATATGTCTAATTTAATTGGGCTTTTTGTGACGTGACCTTTTTTTCTTTAATGTGATTAAGATATATGCTCATTTATGGACTAACGCTACCTTTCTTTTCAGAGAAGTTGTGAGGAAATTTATATAAATATAGAACTCTTTTCCTTAAACCCTGTAGTTGGTTAACCTTTTTATTTATATTTTTTATCGCAATGTTTGAGATTTATTATTTTCCTCTACATTTTTAAAAGATTTCAGTAATTAAAAATTTCCTCATTAATTTTTGCTGTAGCCTATCTCCCTTTTTGCTATCTCCCTTTTTATCTTTTCCCCATGTCTGTTACTTTTTATTTATTTATTTTTTTTTTATTTTTTTTTTTTATTTTTTTTTTTTTAGTTGTTTATGTGTCGTCGACGAACAGTTTCTGTCACGTTTCTGTCAAACACTTCTTGGTAACGACCTGTAAGAAAAGAACGACAAGTGGTTGTAGCAAACGACACCCACTGAATACTGTGTGCCAAGGCCGTACCCTGAGGGGGGGGGGTAGGAGGGTTTAAAACCCCCAAATTATTTGTCTGACTCGTAAAAGCATAACAAAAAAGGATATAAACAAATTTTATATGCGTTTTATGAGGTTTTTTGTGTAAAACCCACCCGCAAATTTGTTTTGAGTAAAACTCCCTCCGAAAAAAAATCCTGGGTATGGCCTTGCTGTGCACTTATGTAGTGTGGACAAAAATGCAGCACTGGGTTCAGTAGTTGAACCTAAAGCATTTTTGTTTCTGCTTAATTTTGGTATTTACAGATCCCATAATTATGTTGCTTTCATATTGGTAAAGCCAAATTTCTATTAGGATCTTTGAAGATCCTTATGTGTAAAGATGATTTATTTGGCATTTGTATCGTCTAGTTTGATTAATTACGCAGACGATGCCCCACTTATTTGTTCGAGGCTCTCCACCTTACAGGCAAACCTTGACTCACCAAATTCTGGTTGTAAACTTGTGAGACTTGCGGTTAATGCTACAAAGTTTGGGTTTCTTAATCTTTATAGCATTATTGAGTCCCTGTGGTAAGGTCACATTTTATTTATTTGTTGTTGTTGCAAATACATTAATTATAGATTCTACTTTGCTGAAATATCAAGGCCTAGCCAGATCGTTCCCATGTAACTCAACCCTAACTCAAACCTTTCAACTCAACTCAGTTAAATCAACCCCTGTCCAACTCAATCCCTTTAACTCCAACCCGGTTAGCTCAAACCCCGATCAATTCAACCTCCATTCAACTAAACTCCAATTCAATTCAATCCCTACAACAAGTTAGGATAGGCTGAAGGCGAGTTGAGTTCACCGAGAGTTGAATTACATGGGCTTGAATTAAATAGGGTTGAGTTGCAAGGGGTTGAGTTAAATGATTTGAGTTGAATCAAGTTGAGTTGAAGGGGGGTTGAGTTAGGCGGGCGTTCAATTAAACAGGGATGAGATAAACGGCGGTTGAGTAAAACAGGGGTTGAGTTGAACAAGGGTTGAGTCGAACGAGGGTTTAGCTAAATGGGTAGAATTGAACTGATTTGGATTAAATGAGGATTAAGTTACATGTACTGGTCCCAGATAATTGTAGTCTTCGCGTACCTACGGCAGACCAGGCCACAAACGGTTTCCACGCCAGCTATACCAAACTTGCTGTGTAAAAGTAAAGTTATAAAAAAAACACTCACTCGCTATATTGTATTGTTCCATAGCTATGCCCCAAGTACTGCACATTTCACCAGTTTTTATGCCCCAAGTACTGCACATTTCACCAGTTTTATGCCCCAAGTACTGCACATTTCACCAGTTTTTATGCCCCAAGTACTGCACATTTCACCAGTTTGTAAATGCATTTTCGATTCTTTATGTATTTTGTATTGTTTGTGAGTTGATTTCCTGAATGTTTTTCAGTGCATTTCTCATCTTTTCTCTTTCCCCGCCTTTTTTTTGTATGTCTATAAGCAGCTAAAAATTAAACTTGTCTTGTAATGATAAATATCTGCAAAAAACATCCGTTTTATTGCAACTCTGAAAATAAAAAAAATTATTAATTTTAAAAAGACAGTTAAGAAGTCACAACTCAGAAGAAATTCACAGAATTTAAGGGGAAACCCTCCAAAAAGAGGTGCGATCTTGATGAAAATTGTAGCACCATGTTAGACATGTTCAAGAGTCCGTTCCGAAGGTTTCAAGCTTCCATAAGCAAAATATACAAAAATTTGCATCTTTTTTGAAAAATATAATATGGGGTGTGTTTTTATTTTTTTCCAGGGCTTATCATATCGAAATAGTGATAGTATAATATCAGGAGAGAGGTCATTCAAACAAAAATTAAAGACTCTACGACACTTTTTAGGCATCAAATGAGTTGTGCTCCAGGATGGTGCCAGATTCTGCCAATTTGTACCACTAGAAGTGTCATAGGATGCTCATTGTGTGTTTTAACACACAAAATTTTACAACAACGAAACTAAATTTTACAACAACGAAAAAGAAAACCCTAGTGAACAAAATGCTTAGCATGTCACAAGATATTTCTCCATCAGTCTTAGAAAATGTCGCTTGTTGCTGCATTCCCGAACTGATGCTGGAATTGAGTTCCAGATTTTTGGGCCAGTGTGACGGATACTGAATCCCGCTCTCGATGTCGGCTGAATTTCGTACGAAAATTCTGAACGATGATTAGTAGGATAATTAAGAAATTGAGAATTAGTTGGAAAAATGCATGATAACTTTACAGATAAATTACTGTACTGATAAACTTAACTATATTGATAGTCGTGAAAAATGCTAGAAATAGAAACTATATGAAGTTGGTCCAAAGAGAAAATTCCTGAGGTGCCATATAGGTGTCTAACTGAAGTTCTGCAATCAACATTAAAAATAATCCTCATTGCTTTATTCTGAAGTATTTGGAGATATTTGAAAATAGACGAAAAGGTAGATGCCCAAACCGAAATGCAATAAAGAAAATATGGATGGACGAAAGAATAATAAATAGATTTTAGAATAGCTTTAGGAAAGAAATGACGAAGACGAGTTAGCATGCCAATATTTCGGGACATTTTTAACGACAGCGTTTTTACATATTTATGAAACGACAAATTTTCATCTAAAATAATCCCAAGATATTTGAACTGATCTACCCGTTTTAATTCAAGACCATTCAAGAAAAGAGAGAACGTATCTGACACTAGTGATCCAGTTCGCGAAAATAACATATATTGGCATTTTTTTTTCATTAAGAGTTAGTAAATTTCTTGAATACCAATCAGATACAGTTAGAAACGTACTTTAGAGGTTCTGGAAAAGAACTGATAGGTCCCGGTGAGAAGCCAAAGTTACAACATCATCAGCAAACATTATAATTTTACAAAGAGGCAAAACTTCTGGCAAATCATTTATAAAAAGAAGAAATAGAATAGGCCCAAGCACAGAGCCCTGAGGCACTCCGTAATTAATTGGAAAAGTTTCGGAACGGAGATCACGAGATTTACCAACACAATCTAGTCGTCTCCCAGAAAGGTAAGATGAAAAAAATTGAACAGCTTGTGTTGAAAACCTATAAGACATGAGTTTAAAAAGAAGCAACGAATGATTTACGGTGTCAAACGCCTTGGCGACATCAAGAAAAATCGCCAACGCGTGTTGACCATCGTCTAGTGAATCATTAATATTTAGTAAAAGCTCATGAATTGCCAGTTCATTTGACTTTCCTTTTATAAAACCATATTGAGACGTGTGTAAAATCTTAGTATCAAATAAATATTTTTGTAATTGACTATTTGCAAGTTTTTCCAAAATTTTGCTGAAAACCGAAAGTACAGAAATGCCTCTATAATCTGAAGGGTCAGTTGAACTCCCAGCTTTAGGTAATGCTATAACATTTGCTTTTTTTAAAAGCTCAGGAAAAACCCCATGCATAAGCGATAGATTAAAAATATTTGCCAACAAAGGTGAAATGCTTGACACTATTTGCTTTACGGTTTGAGCCAAAAATCCAAACTCATCCTTAGAAAAACTCCGTTTAAGCTTCAGAATAACTTTTTTCGATCTCATGAGGCTTAATCTCAGAAAAAGAAAACGAATTTTCTGCATGTTGCTCATTAACTGGAACAGAAGGGGAATTCAGTTGTATATTCATAGTCGATGCAAGTCTAGAACCAATGTTACTGAAATAATCTCCAAAAGCATTTAAAATTTCATTGGGCTCAGTAACATTTTCTCCATTTAAAACAAGGCAATTAACACTAGTACTTTTACGACTATGAGGATGTATCTTTTCATTTATCATTTGAATTTTTTTTATAATCCCCTTTTAATGATCATAAATTGTATATTTTTATTTTTTAAAATTATATGTGATTATATATTATTTTTGCTTTTTCAAATACAATCTTATTAATAAACACGACTCAGGTGTCTGTAAATTTAAACAAATCTTAAATTTTCTATCTTTATGTTTTAACGATGTCAAAATATCCAGTAATCCATGTGTCAAATTTCTGCTCAACCTTTTCATGCGAAACTCGTGTTGAAGAAACACGATCCCGCAGTCGCATCATTTGATCGATAAAATCTGAAAACGTAGCATTTACGTCATCTGAGCCATAAACCAAACTCCAATCATGGTCACCAATTAACTGACGTAGAACTTTACAATCAATCTATGTATGCCTATATCGCTTTTTTGAATTATCCATTGTTGAATCTCGATGTTGTTTATTACTATTATTTGAATTTAAAAGAACACACACTGGAAAATGATCTGATATATCAGACAAAATTACTGACAATTTTTCAGCATCAAATAAAACAGGAGAGAAAAATATATTATCTAATAATGTAGCTGTGTTACCTGTAACTCTTGTCGGCAGAGAAATACTTGGAAGAAAATTAGAACACAACATCATAGTTAAAAACTCCTTATTATTTCCAACATCGAGATTCAAAACATCCAAATTAAAATCACCTGAAATAATAACCGGTTTTTTCAAAGCTTCCAGATTTTTCAATAGCGGTTCAAAAACTTAAAAAAATCTTTTTGGGTTACCCGACGAAGAACGATAAACAGACCCGAAAATAAATGGATTACAGCCCAATGGATTGATCGCCAATCGTCTTAGAATTATTAACAACCTATGTAGCAAGGCCGTATCCAGGGGGGGGGGGGGTACCCGGTTTGAACCCCCCCCCCAAAAAAAAAAAAAAAAATTTTGACCGAGTTGAAAATAAGTCAAAAATTAGGAAAACCTAGGTAAAAATCAGTAAAATTAGTCGAAAACTGAGTCAAAAATTAGTAACCCCCCCCCCCGAAAAAGTCAAAATTAGTAACCCCCCCCTCAAAAAAAATCCTGGATCCGCCCTTGCTATGTAGCCTATATTGTAGAAGTTGCCACTAATCAAAATGCTCACCCAAACAGGGCCAAAATGCTCTCGACTAGGACCAATCGTCTTAGAATTATTAATAACCTATGTAGCCTATATTGTAGAAGTTGCTGGCGAGGATTCTCAGAATAAATATGAAGCAACTGTAGGGCATGGCAGGCTAATCTTACGTAAATTTGTTTATATTGATGAGATGTCCGTTTATTATTTTTTATTACTATGTTTTTTTGCAATGGGTTGGTGGTTTTTAGTAATATCATATTATAGGCTTTCCTATACCAAGGTGGAAGGAGGGGAGGGACATTTCCTAGGAGTACTATTTTCCCAACGAATCCTTCCCTACAAATATAAACATTACATCCTGAAAAATCATTTTGGCATTTCAAGGTCCTCTTAAAGATATCTTAAGAAGTCATCTTTTTTCCGATGTGAATTTTAAGCGTCGTTAGGTATAAGTTCAGGTCATTTGATACTTTAAAAATCCTTTAGTGAACCTCAACGTCGGCTGACCGTCTCAAAGACAAAGGACCGATAAGCGAAGTTTTACAGCACCTTAGGGAAATCCCAAAGCTGAAAATGTTCAAATGATATTCCCTTGAAATTTAGGTAGAAATTGATAAGCGATCTTGAATGTATCAAAGTTCGAAAAGCTAACAAGAAAGCATGAGAAATTAAATAAAATTTAAATTAAAAAAATTAAATTAAATTTTTCAATATTTCTGGGAAAGTAGGTTTTGCTATTTTATTTTCTGTCTTTATTCGGATATCTTATTCAAGCTCTACAAGTTACGACAAGATTGCATAATCAATTCTAAATAGTTTGGCCACAAAAACATAAAAGGTTATCAATGGACGAAATTAGGTGAGATTCTTTACGGCATGGTCCCACATCACATTAAACTTTACCGTAAAGACCAGGAGTAATTGGGCGGAAGCTCCCCTCATGTTCAAGTCGCGCCACCTATGATATTAAAGAAGAACTGAAATTAAATAGAAAAAGAAAATAATCAGTTTTGTCGAATAAATCAAAGGAGCAATATTGAAACTACAAACAAACAGACATTGTTCCGTGCATGAGGGGGGCTGGCTTCCGCTCAACCCGCCACTCTTTGCGGTAAAATTTACCTAAATAGAAATTATTCCATGTAATCGGAGGCCTGTTCCCTCTTTTCCCCGCTCGATATGATACAGTTTCATAGCGCTATACTGAAAACATTTATGAATGCAAAAAATGTAGTTAATGAGTGTATTGCAAGGATTCTTTTGCAATCATTTTTAAAAATTTTAAGTATTTTGTTACCAATTGCCTTTCATAATACTTAAATAGAAAATTGTATTGTTTGTGGAAATGCGCTTCCACAAGCTCTTCCAAGGTATTACAAAAATACTTTTTATCCCATTCTGAATACCCTTGTTTGCGCAACTGGTTTTAAGGCAGTGAGGTAAAACTCAAACCTCTGAGTGAAGGGCGGGGGGCTAGGAGTGAGGGGGCAAACCCTTTCACACATGTAATATTTTTGTTCGTTTCAACTTTCAATGTCGGTCTTGACTTTAAAGCATCAGTCAAATACGACATCATACCCCAGAGAAGAAAATTCTCAAAAGATGCATGGGTTGTATCATCTCTTGTCAAAGATATGTGTGTTATAAAGATGTGTTTTTTTTTCAAAAATTATATTTTGTTTTAATATTATCTTTGTTATTTGCAAGACGCACTATATACAGCAACTTCCTTTTAAACGAGCCATTAAACGTCTGTCTGTGATGTTTTAGTGCCCCATTAGTAACAATAAAAAAAGAAAAACGAAGACATCACTGCGTCCTATATGAAAAAGTAATTTTTGTTTTATCTCAAGATGGGGAACTGTTATTCTACAAGTGATTTTTATTTTAACTATAGTGAGTCCAATAGTACAGTTTTATTTCGACCCGACTCCTTTTTGTAGGGTTTCAGACTGTTTTTCGAAATTCCCACAAATCTGTTTTTGCAACGAGCTTATATTATTAGGATCAGTCGAAATAATAGTTACAATAGTTAAAATTGCCCCGACAGTTCTTCCTCCCCGACAGTTTTTTTTGCGTTTTTAAATTTTTGATTAATATGGATTAAAGTTCGTTGTTTATTTTCCCCCCAACGGGGGAACCACGATTTGATAAAACTTATTTTTATTTATCATTCTTTAAACTTTGAAATTTTGAACCATCTTCTTTTTATTCTTAAGAAAAAGGTAAATTATACAAAAAAAGACCAATCATTGAAGAGTGTACTTTTTTCTTTCTCCAATTTAAGTTACCAACACTTGACTCCAAGCTCTTTTCTTGACTTTCATTGATGTACGCCATAAGTAATTATAGGCTCAAATGAAGCGTAAGATATTTTGACATATTTCAAATCTCTTTTATTTTCCGCTAATCTCCTAGAAGAGCTTATGTGCCGGTAGTTCTCACAAGAATATGACTGAACCTATTAATCGGACATAGCACATTCTGCCTTTTACTGCGCCAAAAGCCTACATTTCTGGGAGATTTAGGAAAATATTACTTATTTGCTTGCCCCCCGTGGACTACTAAAGAAAGGTAGCACATTGCGGCACGTCGAAATTGTACTTTGTTCTATTACTCTCGACTTTAAAGGAACCCAAGATTCGTTCAACTTATAATTTAATATCTTGTAAGTTTTATAGTTAAAGGTTCAACAATAGAACAAACGCTCTTTTGGTTTCCTTAATTGTAAATATTGACCAAGAAAACCATAGCACTACATTTATAATTACTGTATTTTACGGGGAAACTGTGAAATCTTTTGGAAAGCAAGCTATTTATCAAGAAAAAGGGTGTTAATAAATCGCAGATTCTTAAGCGTTGCTTTACCTCAATGTATTCAAGAAAAAGCACCCTTCACAGCTAATATAAATTATTCATCCATCACCAACAATTTAATTTTAAACCTTACTTTGTTGCCGATTTTTGAGATTTTACCGAATCTTGTTGTCAAATTTGTTCGTGGATTTTATCATCTGTATTCGGAAGAATTAGTAACTTAAGTTGTAGATGCAACTGGTTTAATCACCAAAATCTAAATATAAACCTTAATTTGTTTCTCATTTTCCAGATTCTTCTAAAACCTGGGCAGAATATTTTTGAAAACAATGTTCTAAAAATTTTATCATTTGTCTTTGGCATAGTTAGCATCTTAAATTGTAGCAATAACTGGTTCAATCATCAAAAATTCAATAATGAGATTTACTTCGTTTCAAATTTTCCATATTGTTCCATAATCTTGTTGACAATAATGTTCAAGAATGTTGTTATTTGCACATCTACCCAAGGGCGGATCCAGGACTTTTTAGGGGTGCGCAAAATAGGTTGATCCGACAAACTTCCATTAGGAGCAAGTTAAATTAACGCAAGCTTGCGTTAATTAAGTAAATTACACTACTTTAGACTATGTTAGGGGGGCGTGCCCCCCTCACCCCTTGGATCCGCCACTGCATCTACCAGAAGGAATTGGGGTCCTTAGATTTTTAATATCAGGAGATCTATGGATACTTGTTAAGTAAGTATTTTTGAAGACCACACTGCCTCTCCATAACATATAAATAACAGGTCAATAGGGGAAATCCTTTTATTTGACAGAGTAACAACAAAAAATCTCCGGATATTTTGGTCATATACACAGTGGCGGTCTTCAGCATATAAACTCAAATAATACAAATAGAGCATCAATATTTATACAGAACAAAGGATTAACTAAATACTATTTCACCTTTACTATTTTCTTGAAAGCAGCTACAGATGCAAATCACTTTGAAAGGGTCAGAATCTTATCCAACCTCTGCGGAGGATTGTGGATGAGGGCTTTTTTTCTGTTTTAAGATTCATCTTTTGTATGTTTTTATGAGCATGATCTTGCATGATCTATCGAATAATATTTTTCGAGGATTTTGTCATTTGCACCTCTACCAGAGGCGTAGTAACTATGGTTATCAGCGTTAGGGGACAATTTCAGTTCCTCCCCTCCCCCACAATCATTATCACAATATAACTAGATCATAGTATTGACCGATAAAACCTCATAGGGAGACAGCCACCCCTCTTGCCTCCTAGCTACGTCACTGAAGTAGTAGGAGAAGGGGTGCCAGCCCTGGACGTACAACAGGGCGAACAAGATCGTACGCCTATTTCTAAGCCAATCAGAGAGTTACATTACTACCGGGACGAGGTGACATCACTTGACTTCTAGGAATTGGTTAGCATTGGATTTGTGAAATAGCCCCAAGAGGTATTAGCAAGCGCAACTAATATAAGGAAGGATTGTCAGTATAGTTGATATTAGTGTGAGAATAGAATTCAAGGAGTGAGAACAGTTTAACCTTACTCGTTTATTATATTATATTATAACGAGTATATAACCTTACTCGTTAAATATACAAGATATATAATTGCAATAATGAGTGGAATGTTTACACTATTAGAAGTCGATACTGGAGCTGGTAGCAGCAGCAATGATACAAGAGCACCAACCATTGCGGTAAAAATCACAAGAGTTTCTCGACTTTGTCTCGAGTGGGAAGAAGCATATGTAAGATACGTGTTATCTTTGAGTAAATTTAAATTGGAGGACCAATTATGCTTCGCTGTGAAAGTCGATTTAGTACATATACATAGACTTCCAAGTGCTTTAAATGCAATAGTGAAGTATATTGAGGACAATACGTTATATCGGTAATTGTATATGTGTAATATATTATTGTTATAATTATGCTCACACACAATAAAATTGTTTCGAAATCGAAAATGTTCTATTTATTTATGTTAGATTTTTTTAAAGTAGGTTATCGAATATTCCTGAAGTAGCACGAATCCTGGATAGTCTATAGTCAGCAGTGACAGTGTTAGGATTGAAAAACGAATGAATTTGAGAAAGAGAGAATTAAGTCGAATCTTGTGATTATGGAAAAACGTTTGATTCTAGATGACAATTTTCTCGATTTATCTCTTCAACGAAAGATATTTTCTCAGAGAACACTTGACAATATAATGGGGAATGATTCTCCACCGTTGGAATATTGTATGAAGCTTGTACGACGTGACTCAAAGGCATTTACTCAATTTATTGATATATTAATTGAAACAAAACAGAACAATATCGTGGATATACTTTTGAATACGTTGCCATAGATTCTATGTAGATGACTCTCCCTTCAAAGCAGGTCATGTAACGTCAAAGAGTTACTGCTCTCTCTCTCCCCCCTCTGAATTTATCGAACTTGGATCAGTTTCTTTTTAGCTGTGAGAGAGTTGACATCGGAAACCCAAAAATGTTCCATACATGTCCACTATGTATGTATACTCTTGGCAGTTGGTCATCATGTGAGAATTGTGCAGTTATTGATGACTATAATGAAAAGTGTAAACTATACACCCTGTGTAAATTACATAGAGGATACGCAGTGAAAACTAAAGGTTGTGTTTCATATCTTGAAGGTATTTGGGACTTTCGTCCTAGAGGGCAACTATGCTCCAATTGTCACTATGACAAATGTGATCAGTGGGAGAATAATTATCCTGGTATGATTGGAAAGAACCCTAAATGTGATTTTAGTTTATTTCTACGAGATTGGTATCGTCGTGGTTTTAAATTATTTTGGGAGAAAAAATCAGGTCTACGAGTCAACTGTTGGGGTAACATGAAAAATTTGGTACTTCATCGTTGTGACGACACTGCCTATTGTGCCTATAAACCTAGTGATTTTTATTTGGCCGTTAGAGAATGTGATTCACCACTTGAAACCACTGTATGTGATATTGTTTCAAATAGACAAATTGAAACACGTGAATTTCACAATATGAATGCAAATAGTATCATTAACTATACAAGAATATATGATAAGAGTGAAGTTACATTGTACTGTAGAAAATGTGACCCTGACTTTGCAGCCAGTCAAGATCAATATACAGTGATTTCAAATGATCTTCCAGCATTAGTGGTTCTCGACGGTTGCCTATACACAAAAGAAGAAGAAATCTAAAGTGAAGAATAAAGACATTGTTGTTGTGTATATACATTTTTTTATTAATAAACAAATTTACATACATTTTTAAAACCATTTACTCGTAGGGCACTAAAATCAATAATATACAGGTCTGAGAGGATATTTTCCACCATAAAGTCGTTCAGACACGGATTGTCTACGTAAATGTTGAGAAACTGCCTGTAAGTATAATCGCGACATCTGAAGACGAAATATAGTAGCGCATGAAAATCGCAACTTTTAGTCGTTAGATCATGCACTCTCTTCTTGTTTTGGATAATAGTTTTCTCACTGCTTTCAATATAGTTGTTGAGTGTAGAATGTATAGGGTAGGCCGAGAAGAACACAAAATTCAATAGTCTTCATAGTTTGAAAGATGCACAGCCAGTCACCGGTATTCACAGTCGACGGACTGCTATTAACAATGATTAGGGTATTGTTTGCACTTTAAATTTTTCTATGCAAGTCTGATGGTAAACAATAGGATCTGTATTTGGAAATGTAGGGGTCCATATTAAATACACTGATTATTTGACTAGTGTTCAGGGTGCAAGGTCTAGTAGAACACTGCCTTCGGGAGTGATTTCCCAATAAGTTTCAAATTGATTTAACGAGATTAGTACAATACTCTCAGGTAATGGCTTGGAAAATATAGACTCTAATCGCACACTCCCTGTTCGTACTATACTCATATCTTGAGTGCAAGACAGGCCAAGTACAATGATACCTTGTGTGTTTTAGTGAACATTTTTTCGGTTATACCATTTTCAAATAGTTGTGAATCATGATCTAGGGTTTGCATTGTCCAGTCATACAATGTCCGATAGGATTTATCGAAAGATAGATTGTAGAGTGGGATTCCATTTACTTTGGAGACAAGAGATGAGAGCCCAAACATCTTAGATTTATATGGGCAGCCAGTCCACGAACCTATTGCACTAGCGCTTTTTACAAATACCAACACGAATTTTGATGGAGTTTCTCCATTGATAAAGGACGAGTCGGTGAAGGTGCGGGAGCCTGTGGCAATATGAAGTTGATTGGTGATTGTATGAGGAACATTTAGTTTAACATTATTACCCCTGGCTCTCAGTTTTTCCACTGCCAAAGGAACAGAAGTTATAACCTGCTGCTTTCGTACATGTAGTATTGCCGAGGTGAGGGAGAGAGTTACATCAGGATTGGCAGGAAGTTCATTTCGTAAAATAAAATTGGATGAAGCAAGACTCAATTTTATATCCACTTTAATATTTGGTGGTAGCCATTGGGGTATATTTATATCTCATGATATATTTTTCCAACTAGATGTAATTCACTAGCTATATCATTTGTAAGTGCATCTGTACTATCAGTATCTGTAATATATTCATATCCATTGGAGGTGCCTCTCAATTCCTTGTATGACTTTGGTGTCATCAATATGAACTGCATATAGCTTGTATAATTTGAAAGATTGTTGCTTGTGCTCACCAATGTGTCATTTATGTAGACACTGATTTGACAAAATAAATTATGTAATATAAAATTTTCATAGGATATTCCATCAGCACGAATTGGCACTCCATTGTTGGATTTCTTGAGTATCACGTGTAAATCTATAAATGTCGAAGACATGCCCATAAAGTATTCTTCATTGGAATAAATTTGATAGTGGATATTATCGGAGACCGGTTGTTGTGGATAAAATGGTTCATAGTATCCATGTTTTACGCTCACATCAACATTTTATGCATTGAATAGATTTAAAGATGAAGTGATTGAAGGATGAGAATCCATATGCGGTAGATATGCCATTGTTCAGTCTATGAAAAGAAATCCAGTTTCGATCTAACAATTCTCTTCCTGGGGCTTCTTCTTCTTCTAGTACTTATTGTACTTGTCGTTTTTTTCCTTTGTTTCTTTGACAGGGGTGATGTCTTTCGTTTCTGACCTGAGTAGAGACTGATGAGTGGTGCACTGTTTCTCAACCTTTTTAAAACTTTTCTACTTTGTCGAGATTTCAATTGCTCGCCAAGGGTTCGCGCACAGGACCTAAGATTGTCCGAAGCACTTTTTTTAAATCCTTGCCAGAGCTCCAATCGTATGTAGAGGATGCAAAATCTGTCGTAGCCGGTACAATATATATTTTAGCAAGAGGTAGTGCAGAGCAAAACAGCTTAGCAATCCAACTGGCAAGACCGTAGCCAGACATTGATGAACGACTTTTGTAATAGTCCATTCCATTGCCGAGTTGTCTTGGGCCAAGAGTATTAACATAGCAGTCAATATAAAGACAAATGAATACCACTTTTCTATTAGACATCTTGTTTTTATTAACAAAGACAATGATGGGTCGAAAATGGCATGTAATCACAACCAAACCTTTTGATATTGCTAGAGGATCACCTAATTCAGTTCCTAGTGTTAACTGACAGAGTTCCAAATAGGAAGTGTTTACGGGGATATAGTGAAGATGTTTCATCTTGTAATGATGAATATAATCTTGATTCGTTTTTCGTTCAAGAACTCGCAGGAGGGGAACGTTGTTATTGCCAACTCTGGATGTTTCAACAAATGAAGCATAAAGAAATATGCAAGTGTCCGAGGGGAAGGCAGGCGGGTAGTCCGCAAAAATAACATTAGTGTTTCTGACAATTTTACCATTGATTAGATTAATTTTAAAGCCAAGAACATCTTTTAGATTATCATTGAGAATAAACTTTTCACTGGAAATGGGTGAACTATTTTAGATTTTGCCCTCTTCCTTTGAATAGTTGATATGAAAGGCTTCTTTTTTACGAGCGGAAATTCTTTTATTGATAGAACGACATAAATCATTCACAGAACTAAGTTCCTCGTATGGTAATTCAACATATGGATAATCCAACCAATTGCTCTTTTGAATTTGATGCTGTTCGCTAGTGGCTGGTGGCCAATCATAGGGTCTAATTTTTATATCATATTTGCGATCTTTTCTTAGGATATCATAGGTATTTTTGAGAATACAGTCACCAAGAGCCACTTCATACGCGCCGTCGAATTTGATAGTGGGAAAGAGTTTCGTAAGAAATCACTTGTTTTATTCAAATCATTGTAGAGAGGGTTGGACACATTTTACATGAATGTCACCTAGAAATCATTGGGCATGGTTAATGTCTTCAACTGTAACCCAAGAATCAAAATCAAAGTTGTATCCTAGCCAACGAACAAGCAACTGCTTCTTGCCCCTGCGAGTACGGCTCTTTAATATCTTTTCAATTTGATAAATTTCACTACATTTCTAAGTTTTTGTAGTTCATAATTATAAAAACTGCCGATAATCTCATCATCTTTACTGTCTCGCAGGCGATATGTCGTGGGTTCGGTGTCTAGCATTGTTGACACTTTAAAAAGTTCAGTGGACCATAAACAATTCCCCTTTTCAAAAATATTGTTTGTTCTATTAATTCGAACAGTATCGCCAACATTGAATTTTTCTTTCACAATTTTTTTTTCACTGGAATATTGTTTAAGAAAAGTGTCAAATGTATTTTCACTGCAATGAACTTCCTGAGGGCTAACACTGGACAGAGATCGATGAGGTCGTTGGTTATATATTTGCATGATTTTATCTAAATCGTGAATAAAAGTAGCAGTAATTTTCAGTGTACAATATCTCGAAATTAATAGACGAATCGTTCTTATCAATTGTTCAGCCAAAGCAGCCTTTATCGGACTGTGACTATGATAGAACTTTATATTATATTTCAATAGAGCCTTTTGCACATGTGGATTAACAAATTCGCTATCACGATCACTTTGAATTTTTCTATAGCAATCTTGTTCAAGAATACCTTTTAAGCCTGAGCCACTTCAACACCTCTCTTTGATTGCAATGGAATAGCATATGCATAGCGACTAAAAACACTGATTGTCACTAGAATATATTTTTAGGGTGAATTGTTTCGTCTTTGAATCTAATCTAGAGTTAAAAGATCTGTTTTCATTATATTCAATAGGAAAAAGGATTCAGATTGTCAATATTGTTTGCCACAAAGCCTACGATTTCGATGTAGAGTGTAACTCGGTTCATTGTATAGATACTTTTTTGCATTTTTAAAGTGCTGCTGTTGTTGAAATCGTCAGAGGCAACTTTAGAAAGTGTTGTGGGGGAACTTAGACTTCCCGCTTCACCAATATTTTCATAGACATGATTTAAAACTTCATCCATTTTGAATGCAAACACATAGTGTAATGCCCGCTACCCTTTTGCACACTGGAGGATTATGCTTGTGACAATGAGTTGATATCGATACGTGTTCTCTTTTGTCTAGCCGCAATCATCGTCGGTGTTATCAAATCATTGCTGCTACTAGGAGTGCTAGTATTTTCAAAGTTTGATTTAAAATCTTCTTCTTCTTCTTCTTCTTCTTTTTTAAATGGTATTGTTGGCGCTAGAGGGCTGACACCTCTAATATATTCCATTAATTTCTTTAGAATTTGCTTATTGCCAATAAGACTTTTGGGGAAGTTTGGTGTATTTAGAAATCCGTATATATTATTGTCAAATGACAATTTACGATTTACGATTTACGTCTTTTACGATTTGTAACCATATCACAAGTTAAATCAAGTAGATTGTAACTTTTCCCTTGAATTATAATTCGTTTCCCGGTGCTATCGACTTAAACTTGATCATCACCGCTTTCCAACATGAGATATGTTAATATTCTTTTACTCTGTTCCCGATAGGTGTGTGGCAGTAGGTTTCCAATTGATGTCATTATTGAATTCATTTCCTTCTCCTTTGATTGTGCTGTTGTTGATGCAGAATCTTGAGAAGATGTTTCCTCTTTGGGGGGATGGGGATCAGTAACATTGACGGTGGATCTCTCACGATACGGTGTATTTTTGTCCACACGACGAAGTGCATCTTGAAGTAAAACTAGTTTTTTATCATCGGTAATATTTTCATCATTAATGAATTTGCTTAGACTGTTCTTAAACTTTTCAATTGGTGAAAGGACAAGTTCTATTGGAGTCAACTTGTAGGGCTTAGCCATCTAGAGAAAACTGTTTACAACTCCTACGATTATTGGCAGTAAAAGTATAAAAGAGCTACCGCCCGCTTGAAATTATGTTTTCTTTTAAAATGTTTTCCTTTGTTTTTGCAAGCCAAGGCACGCAAAGCGGAACGATGTTGGTTTGTCTGTTGTCTAACTCCTTCTGGCAAGTGTACATTGCCCTCAGTTAAATTTAAACAAAGTTAAGAAATTAGATTAATAAATTTTTTGTCAACACCATGTTTAAGTATGGCCTTCCTGAGTGGGGGTTTTGAAGTGCTTAGAATGGAAAATAAGTGGCTATTTTCGTGCAGTTTCTTCAGTGTCATGATGGCAACTAATAGCCCTTTCTACTGTTCACCGGAAGATATACAGTAATTTCTTTGTCGAAAATATCTGTGACTACACGCAAATCCTCGGGACCATTCTGATTAAGATCCAAAAGAATGTACCAATAGGGCTTATTTGTCGCCTGACTGTACGCTGAAAGTGGAAATTTGGGGGCATCTGAATATATTTGTTTATTGAGAGTTATTAGAGAACTTGAATCATGAACAATTCTATAAATAATATGGACGGTGCAGTTCAAAGCAATGGTCCTCATACACTTACTCTGATGAAACAGATTGTGTGGAACTAGGGTTATGGAAATGTGTTCATGATGAGAGTGAACAGTAAACAGTTTTAGCATTTCCTGTGAGAACTGTTCAATGGATTCAGCTTAATCATCAATAATCAGCCATGAGTTTGGCTCAATACTATTGAAAATATCAATTCCTCAAATGAATTGTATTGGCATAGACGTAGTAGTGGCAAAGGCTTTTATTTGGACACAGGAATCTTGCCAAATACTATAGCAATAGTAAATTTTCTTTGGTTTTTCCAAAAACATTTTATTACAATTTTTAATTATTTTAGCTAAAAGTGTCATTTTCCCCGACATTGACAGACCACAGAGAAACGATTCGAATGGCGTTTTAAATTGATACATACTGCTGTTCACAGCAGTTGGACTACAACTAACTATGAACCATACTTGTCTAATGAATAAATAATAATAATTTTCCCCAGAGCAGCATCAACCTAGTATGATATTCAATAGCAACAACAACAAAAACACATTTTTTCTTTTATTAGCAACACTTTTTGTATAACAACAATAGTAATAACAGAACAACAAGAACAATTTAATATTTTTCATTTATTGGCAATGACAACAAGAACAATGACAACACGTATTATAAATAATGCATACACTACACAACAGCAAGAGCACAGTTGAACATATTTATTGACTAAGAGAATAGAATATAAAACACTATTTACAACATTTAAAAGGTGAGAATCCCCCCAGTACCGAAGGCCAGGCCGGGACCGCCCCCCCACGGGGGGGGGAGCGCGGACCGCTGCGGCGGAAAACAAATTCTTTATACAATTGCAGCAAAAGTTAAATGACGACGATAATGATGGGAAATATAGAATGTAGATTATATGGGAAATTGTTGTCCTCCAAAAACCCACCCACCAACTAGTACTATTTTTGGATTTAAGTTAATGTATCCACACCGAGTTGTTTTCGATAGTCCATATATTCAACTCGATCTGAAATACGATAGTGTCCATGGGTGAGCACTTTCAAACCATCGCCGAGTATATAGACCTTGTCAGATATGCAAGACATTGCATTTCTTTTTCCCACTCTAACAGTATAATTTTTAAATTGTAATGAGCGAATTGCCATTACTTTTGCTTTTGGCACTAGACTACTCTCCACACAGTTTCTGTAGATACTCATGTCGAAATTATTTTTTACAAAGTGTGTAACACCCCTTTGCACGCTTGTTTTACATGCTTATCGCGTGTTTCCACACTGTATACATTAGGACTGGGGAACACCATATTGGACATCAAATCGCTCCCCGTCTCCGATTTTAACATTAATAATTAATTGGGGCCTCACGTTTCACCAATTCGGGGTAGATGCTCTCATTTCAATTCGTGTAATCCATCTGTGAGCTGATGTGCATGCCATTTTCCAAATCTTTCAATAAATTCTCAGTTTTAACTTTTAACAATAAAGAATCTGTGTCTCCATAGTACACTTGAAGTTCCCCCTCCCTTGGCCATTCTAACTTACACACATTGTAAAAGAATGACAACATGAGTTTCTTTGAAATTTCCAGTACTGAAGTCCCTCCCGCAATATTATTTTTCGGAACGACATTTCTCTTTTTTCTGTGTAGAAGAACTATATTTGGGTTTATGACAGTTAATGTTGTGAAGTTGGGATCAGTGATGGTACGAGTAAATTCTCGGGGGTAGGCTACAAAGTCACAACGAGATATTTTACGCACGCTTTCACACATTTTCCCAAAAGCTGAATTTAAAATAAGTTTATAGATTTCTTTTTTAACTTTACTTTTTGCCTGTGAACATTTACTAACAAACGTTTCAAAAAACATTTTCAAGTAGGGTTACTGATCAAATTACAGGGCTCTGTGTATCTTAGTAACCCTGAAACCATTGGTCACCATCCACCGTAATAACACATGGTGAACAACAAAATTATGTTTCGGGTCCAGATCTGCAATCAGTTTCTGCTAGGAGGGGGTCAAATGCATGCCCATTTCCTCGACCAAAGACAAATTTTATGGACACAAAGAGTCTTTGGTCACCGGTCTATTTAAACACGGAAAAACAAAATATTTGACAGAGTCGTGGAGCTTCATTGGTATGTGACCGTCAATTTCAAAAAAACATCCTTGGGGGACCATTTTCCTCGACAGAGTGAATGTCGTAGAAATCTAAGGCACAAGGATTTTCAAGCCATTTGTAATAGCCATAAGGTAAACTATAGTGAGACATTGCCGAGGGGTAGAGTGAATTCATGTTCAGAAAAACAGCATTGGACTTTACACTGTCAACAGAGTTCTGCCCAGTTGGATCAGTTGTGAAGACGAGATCCCCGTGAAAAACTATCCCACCCATAGATCCTTCTACAAATAAGTGTTGATCCACTTCGGTGATTAGACCTATTTCATCCCTACTGTTTTTTATAATTAAATCCATCCCTAGGTGCAGTGTTGAAAAATAATAGCCAATGTCTAGACCGAATTCCAAATAAATTTGGTCGGTGTTCTTGCAGAAAATATCTAAAAGAGTTAATTTACTCTTTTAATTTGTAGAATGTACCTAGTACATTCTACAATAATGCCAACCATTTCTACAGTCCTCCTTAGCCCATACCCTCTTGGAAAATTCGTAGTCTTTGACAGTGCATTCACTATCGGTAAGTGAATTATAGAATGCTTCAATGGGGAGGAGCTTCTCGTCACTTAACCTTGCGCCAGAGTTGTAATAATCATATGCATATATGTCTTTACAAGTCAGTAAGTCAAATATTTTATTGTCGCGAAGGCGCTGTTTAAGCAGAGAAAAACTATCGAAATTGTTACTTTTCTGCACTTGAATTAGTTGGCTCAGAGTCTTGGGGAAAAACTATATGAATCTAAAAAATGGATTTTATTCCAGCAAATATGTCGTAGCTGATTTGGGTATACCATATTAGGTAAATGAGTTATCTACCCATGGGCTATCTGCAACCCCCCTCCCTATGTATACGTGCCAATGCCGGTAAATAAATTTCAAATCGTAATTTGAATTGTGAATGAAAACAGATGTAAAGAACTGCTGCCTCATATTCACATTGCACGATTGATGTGCTACGCCACGAAAATTACTACCCCCTGATGATATTTCCTGCTATAAATGAACATGGCTCTCACTTTCCCCTTCCCCCCTTAGTCTTTTTCCCCTATTCCCTTTCCCCTTTGTCCCCTCTTCAAATTCCCCCTTACATGCCCAACATGTTTTCCTATTTTTAATTGCCAGGCGATTCTTTGCTGATAGAATCATTGAGTAATGTGTATGTTTCAAGCGGGAGATAGCCCCATTCGCTGTGACTATTAATTTAGTCAATGCTTTGACCATACAATCTTTCTTGTCCACCGTTTCGACTATTTCTAACAGTCGCATAGTGTTACTGGTGTCTCTTTGCGCATGGGTAGAGGAAACATCAATAGCTTGATTTTCTTTGATAAGATTTGGATATTGGAGGTCGTTCACATATGTGAGTCTAGGCTCACAATCTAAACTTATTTTATCCCTTTGCATAAGTGTATTCTTGAAATTTCCAAATTGTAAAATTGATCGGTCACCAGCAACTGTCTCCACCGATTGATAGCCGTGTCTTTTGCAATGTTTCATGTGATTTTGTAGATTTAAGTCGCTACGAAACTGGGACAAACACATTGGACAATAGTAACGTACCCCTAGATCCTTACCCTCTCCCAGAAGTCTACTAATATCAGTAATTGGATTGAAATATCCAATTGAATTAGTTTCACTAGGTACTGTGTACAACAACCAAACCCAGTGTTCCACAAATTCTATAGACGGAAACTTTACTGAAAATATTATCCCCTTTATATGAGAACGCATACCCTCTTCAAATTCCGTTCGTATTATAACGCTGTCACGATAATTTTTAGAGGCGCGTTTGCCCGTTCAAAAATATCTATTCCTTTGAGTGTTACTGGGAATTTATCGGTTGAAGAAGTGAAATCTACTCGGGGCAAATCAAACCCTTCTTTTCCATGCACGGCCCACTGATCCAAATTTCACTTTGTAACTTTATCTTGTAGAAGTCGGAAATCCGATATGAGAAATGCGTACATGATACACTTTTGGCCTGTTTCGAAGCAGATTCGTTGGACACCCTTGCATCCTTCTAAATGAGTATTATTTTTTAAAACTATAGCCCTTGGTCCTGCCCCTCCTGCCCCCCTCTTAAAATAAAATTTTTATTAAATTTATATATATCTACACTTAAATTTTCAACACATAATACCACTGAATCACTACCATTCTCAGTATAATTGTCCAGATGCGTGACAACATCGTCGACCCATTGCAAGAAAACATTCTCATAATTCCCTAAATGAGGGTACAATACCAACATTTCAGTGTGCACATAATGATCGCATACCTCACCATGATTTTCATTCAAATAGAATATTTCTAAGACAATTGAAGCCTTAATGTTGTCTTGCCCTCCCCACAGTTGAATTTGGTGTTCAAAAAGTGCTCGAATCTTCTCCACATGTGTAAGGATAATATTTATGGGATTGCTTATAATATTATCTGCCATCAGTGTATTAAAGGGATCGCCAAAACCTGCAGTAAAAAACGTCTATTGTATTCAGAATTGAATTTGTTTGCTGAAATTCCGATAGTGCTGGTGAGAATTGTAATCCATCACTACCTAGTCCCCCTCCCCCTCCCCAACTTTTTTCAACATCAACAATAGGGCTGGTGTGTGGAGTGAAATCCTCCAGTTCGCTTAACATAGCCTTTAACGTGTTAGGACTATGCGAATCAGCCCAAACGAATTTATTTTCTTCAATTAAATTCGGTTGAAATGGGGTTATATTCATTAAATCTGTGGGAAGACGGATCTCATTTAACTCATGACTGAAATTATCTAAAATTTTTATGGTGTTAGGACTCAGCCAAGGTAACTCGCTCTCTAGCACATCCTTATCTGTGCTAACTTCATTGCTTTGTTCAACTGCACTATCGTCTACATCTAAAGAATTATTATCAACACTGAAATATTCTCCTAATAAATTATCTGTCCATTAAGAGTCGTTAATAATGTCAGCAGGTATACCATCTAAATTATCACTACCATTATAACACTCCCGTAAAAATTTACCGTACCGTTCACTGATATGTGATGCTCCAACGGTGACCTGAATATCACGAAATAGCATTGGCTCTTCAATTGAAACCGTTTCGTTAATGCGATCACATAGTTCATGAATTGTGTCTTCAGGTGGGGGAGAAGGTAGATATATTATGGCGTCCGTTCTAACCTATAAAGAAAATAGACACTTATTTTCAAAGTGTATAAATCACCCTATTTTTTTAAAAAAGTCGAAAATTGGATTATTAGCGACGTATATTTTCAAATCATTTAAAACATATGTATCATAATACATAAAAAACAAATATAGTAGCAGTAGCAATATCTGTGTGCATATAGTGTCATTTGGTTAGTTCACTGCCCCCCCCCCCCAAAAAAAAAAAACACACACAAACGCACACACATGCACATAGCTGTTGTTTAATGATAATCAAGTAGAAAGAAAAAATAATAAATATGGCATCGCATAATGTGTTTTTCTCCTTACTAAATTATAATACTGTTAAATTTGCAATATCCATTGTATCTTCTTAGTTTTCTTAGCAAATTATCTAGTGAAAAGAAAAATAATAAATACAGTGTCGCAGAATGTGCTGCTGCTGCTGTCCATACTAAATTATAATACTCATAAATTTGCCATATTCATTATACCTTCTTAGTTTTCTTAGCAAATTATCTACTAGAAAGACAGAAATGACAAGATATAGCAGCGCATTATGTGCTGCTGCCCATACTAAAACAATGAAAATCACACACCATAGTTTCATCTAAATCATGCAATATACTTCATAGCGGCACTTTTAGCAATATAATAGTCATATTTGGAATATTCAATATAGTATCTCAGTTTTCTTAGCAAATACTCTTGTGGAAAGTAAAATAATAAATATAGCAGCGCATAATGTGCTGCTGTCCGTATTATAATAATGAAAATCACACACCATAGTTTCATCTTAATATACTCAAAATGAAAAGTAATTACCATATGAAAATATTTGTCATAAGCAACATCTACCCTCCCCTCCGCCATAATAAAATACATTCTTAAAACTACGGCAAATTGTATAACTTACGAGCTATGTATACGAATAATCATTTAGTCTGCACAAAAATCAGTTAATTGCTTGTTGTTGAAGTGATTGGTTGTAAGCCGGAAATACTTTTAGAAATGGTTTTGATTTTGAATTATAGGTTGATGTAATAAATGAAGGCTAGTGTTATCCCATGCCAATCATGATTTGACAAGCGCATATCATTTTTCTGTTCGATGTTATTCAGTTGACAATAGTGTCAAAAAAGGGAGAATTTGCCACTGTTGACTGCTAGTCTATTTACAAGAAATATCTATAAATTTAAAACTCACATTATTTGTTCCTTGCAAGGCCAACATGTCCATTGTCGGTTCGCCTTCTTCTTCTATACAGATCCTTGTATTCTCGCCTTGTATATAGGACGTCAAGGGTCCGGTGTATTTAATTACTGAAGGACGTGTGTGATCCTCATCCTTGATCCGGGCCTTTTTTCAGCAGGGGGGCATATTCTTCAAAATTATCCTTAAAAAGAAATTAAATTATAATTTAAAAATTTTTTTTACAACTTTTGGGGGAAGTTTCATTCATGAAACTAGCTAAAAGTTGATACTTCTTATCCACCGTTAGGTAAGTTTATTTATTATAATATTGTATAGCAAATTAAATACAAAAAAAAATAGATATTTTTTTCATTAAGATATTGTCATTCTGCATTATTACAATGCGAAAACATTATTCCTTAAGCATATGTCGCAGAAGGAAAAATCATAGTTTAAATGAAAAAAAAATTATCAGAGTTGAAAATCATGCACCTACACATCACTTTTTGAAGAAAGGATCGATACTAATAGGTTAGCTGGAACACACGCGAGAATTTAAGTCTGATTAATGCTAATGAAGTAAAACACTAACTAAAAGCTGTTAATATTTTTCAACTTTTGGGGGAAGTTTCATTCATGAAACTAGCTAAGACTTGATATATATTATACACCGTTAGGTACGTTTATTTATTATAATACTATATGGCAAATTAAATACATAAGAAAAAGATATTTTTCATTAAGATATTGTCATTCTGCATTATTGTAATGTGAACACATTATTCCTTAAGCATATATAATAATAATAATAATTTATTACAAACCCGCTATAAAAAAGAAGCATGAAGAAGCGGAGCAAAACAAAAGAAAAGAGAAAATAAAGACGAAAACAAATCAACCGAACATAATAATCTACTAAATACAAACAAATCACACTTCAACTATCAAGCAAGAAAGTCGCTGGGAAATCAAATAATAGTGCCCTGTGTTTCACGAGAGCTTGTTTTTCAAAATTCGGCATGAACTCAACAGGATCAGGTATATGATACTTTTCTAGCAGACCAGTGTTACGGAGGTAAAGTGGCAGACCAAGCAGAAACTTTAAATATTTGCAAAAGCCTGAACGGATTCGCAACATATCCGAATTCGATAGCCAATGCCAAACGGGTGAGATGTAGTGAGCAAAGGGAAGAGCGACGGCACGATACAACCTAGCAAGGATATGCTTATTAAATTTAAACTTCAGGGCTGCAAGTTTAGCATACCCAGACCGAAAACCCGACAGAACCTGGTCAACAAAAAGAGCACGCGAGCTTCTGAGGTCGCTTCCATATGTGATACCTAGGTACTTCAACTTGCGGCTTGGAAGTACTACTTGCCCTGCAACGGTAACACGGGTAGCCTCGCGACGGGCAACTTCAGACGGCGCACGCGGGGGTTCAAATACAAGAAATTCTGTTTTAGCAGGGTTAATAACCAGACCAATATTAGTATAACCTCGACTTAGGAGATCGATATTAGCTTGAAGGTTACAAAGCGATGTGCTCACCAGTAAAATGTCGTCTGCGTAGCACAGTAGGCTCACATCCATACATTCAGTGTTAAAACCACCGTTAATCTTTTTTGTTACCGACGAGGTTAGTGAATTGAACAGTACAGGGCTTAAAACCGACCCTTGACGCAGTCCCCGGTGAAGCTTACTCGGTTTCGACAGGAGTTCACTACTCAACTTAACACGGATAAGGCTACTCGAATACCAGTGCCATAGGACGGCCGCTACATGTGGGTTCACACCTTGGTGCAGCAGGTTCAAAATTAACTTTGAATGAATTACCGAATCGAACGCCGCGGACACATCTACTGCACAAATTAAAAGAGTCCGTGATTGATTCTGAGCTTTCGATACTATACGCGTAAGAAGGCGATGTGCAAATGCACAACCGAGGTGGCGACGGAACCCGAATTGTCGATTGTCAATTTTACACTTTCGTAACAGCTCAGGTAACAGAAGTCTCTCTAACACTTTGCTTAATGTACTAGAAACTGTTATAGGCCTATAGCTAGAGCAGAGGTTACGATTTTTTCCCTTCTTCAAGACGTTAGACACAATACCTAGGGCAAACGACTTAGGGACTGCACCAGACTCAAGGCACATTTGATATAGCAGCGTCAAGTGCTCAATGAGCAGAGGTGAGCCACAGCGGAGGTGTTCAGTCACAATTCCGTCGTGCCCGGGAGCCTTGCCCTTTCTCAGCTGCTTAATAACCTGGAGCACTTCGCCTATTGAGACGGTAAAATAGTTCCGTTGGCTCAAGAGGGACGCAAAAGCTCGTGAGAGCTCACTATCACTTTCGGTTGTTAGTTGGGCATGTTTAATCCCAAAAACTTCACTATAATGTTTTACCCACTGCTCCTCAGGTATGTTACTAGCAGGGTTTGTCACTGGTTTAGACTGTCTAAAAGACTTCCACATAGATACAGGATTATTTGCTGCTTCTTGGGAAGCGAGTTCGGCTTCGGCAGCTTTAAGATCACTTACAGACTTATTATAAGTTTTTTTCGTGTTGCGGAACTGCTCAAACACTACACCTGACCTAGGCCTCTCGCAATCGCGCCATAATCTCAGCAAAAACTTAGCACGAGCTTTGGCTTGCCTTACTTTCGGAGAGCGACTCCAGCCAGGCTTGCTGATTCCAGGTTTAAAACAGCGAGTGGGTACAGAAGCCTGCTCAGCCGTTTTCATTGCATGTATAATCTCAGTACAATAAATGTCTAGTGCTACCAAATCACTCGAGCCATGCATCAAGAGCTGAAAGGGAACTTTTATCTTTCCGAGACTCTCATCACATGTCTGTTTATACTGGTCGGCGTTTATTTTATTCCACTCAGTCTTGGTAGCATAAATTTGGGGCTTATTCGGCCTACACGGGAAGAAGTTAGCCTTAAAGCATATCGCAGAGGGAAAAACCATAGTTCAAATGAAAAAAAAATCAGAGTTGAAAGTCATGCAGCTACACATCACTTTTTGAAGAAAGGATTGATACTTATCGGTTTGCTGGAACACGCGCGAGAAGTAAAGTCTGATTAATGCTAATGAATTAAAACAGAATATGATGAAAATATAATAGTTTAGAAAAAAAACGGGCTATATATTTGCACATTAGGGGTGAGGTAAAGCATAGCATATATTAAATACGGAATACCTTACTAGACAGAGGAAACCTAAAGCTAATTTAGTAGGTTTCAATAAGCGCTTTTTAATACAATATTGGGGCGAGAACCGTGTACTCGTCCATCGAAGGTTATCTTCGGGAGACAAGTGCTAGCCACGCGTTGGATATGTCCAAGCCATTTGAGTTGTTGTAGTTTTATTTTGTACAGTATTGTAAATTTGACTTTTAGATTATGGAGAAGCTTGGAGTTGGAGATTCTGTCGTGGTAGGTGATAACAGCCATGTATCGTAGGGATTTGGTTTCAAAGGCAGCTAGGCGACATTGATCGTTTGTTTTAAGCGTCCAGGATTCACAGGCATAAATGGCGATCGGAATAATGAGGGAGTAGAAGAGTCTCGTTTTGAGAATTTTTTGTTAAGTTCTTATTCCTCCAGATGGGCACCAGAGCTTTAAAACTGGAGCTCGCAAGTGTCAGGCGTCTCTTTGTGTCTTTGAGTTGGTTGTTATCAGATGTAAGTGAGCTCCCAAGGTAGGTGAAGTCTTCCACCCATTCAATGGTATCTCCACCAAGCTGAAGGCTGAAATTTACCTGTGAATCGAGCTTGCGTGAGCAGCGCATGACTTTCGTTTTTGAGGTGTTGATGGCCATCCCGAAGAGGTTGGTAGACGAGTGAACGCTGTTAGCCTGGGACTATAGATCTTGAAGGGACTTGGCTATTAGGTCTATGTCATCAGCATATGCTAGTTTGTCTATCACCACTCCTCCAATAAGGGCGCCGGGTGGGTTGTCTGTGAGTGAAAGGGCTGCAGATAGGAAGGGATTGAACAGCACTGGTGAAAGTTGGCAACCTGGAAGCACTCTGGTAAAGGTTTTGAAGCTCTCGGTTAGTCCTTCTCCAGTCATGACGCGTCTTCTGAACTTCTTATACATGTCTTTGATCAGCGAGATCAGGTTGGATGGGATGCCAAAGCGAAGAAGGATGTGCCATAGATCTTCTCATCTCTATTAATTATTTATAAATAAAACTTACGATATAAATTTGTGTAACAATATCATCAAAATTCTCCATTTTATCTGGTGTTTGTTCCTCAAAGGTTTCAAAAGAACTGCTATTTTAGGTTGAAGCAAAAACACTATAAACAATGTCCCAAGGTGGAATTGTGACATAACAGATAATACGTAGGTTGATTTTGACAAGCAAATTACGTAAAATTTAAGCTAATAATTTTCAGAAGTCGTGATGTCACCTCGTCCCGGTAGTAATCTAGCTCCCTGATTGACCTAGAAATAGGCGAATGATCTTGTTCGCTCTGTTTTACGTCCAGGGCTGGCACCTCTTCTCCTACTCACTGACATCTACCATAAGGTGTTGGGGTAACTAGATTTGAAAGGTCTACAGAACTTGGTAAGAAGGGATTTCCAGTGACTTGGTTACACCTTAAAGGGCTTACAATCATATACAAACTCTGTGGAAGATGGTGGATGTGGGCCTGTAAATTCTCGTCGTCAAATAATCCGATTTTTTACATTTCCTCTTTGTAATCCCGCCCAAGTTCAAGCTATGGATGTTCAGCTGCACTAGGTTATATTTTGCAATTTGCTAGCTTCAAACAACTTTTTTAGAAGCAGAATTACAGGTGATCTTTGGGTTTGGCTTTCTCTAATTATGAATCAGACACTTTTCAAAGTTCTTCGTCATATTTAGACGAATAAACCCAGTTTTATGTTCTTAATAAATATGTATATGCATTACCGGTTATCGGGTTTCAAACCCCCTCCCTCCCCCACAATTTTTGTCGAATCGTAAAAAGTGAATAAAATACATATGAATAAATTTTGATGCGTCTTTACAGGTTTTTGCAACCGTCCCCCATCCCTCCCGAACAAAAATCCTGGATAGGCTCTTGCATATGACATAATTTAATCCGCTCTTTTCAGTTGTCTATTTCAGAGTCGTTCAAGGGAAGGGGGCAATTGGGGCAGCTGACCCTGGCGCCGTGGCTGGAGGGGGCTGAAGTCTTTCTATGTATAATATTAACATAGTGTTTTATTATATCTTCTTTTAGTTTTATTGTTTATTTTTGTATTTTTATAAAATAAAAGAAAGTAGGCTTTAAAGTTCCTTCGGAATTCAAGCTGTAGGGGTTCAATTCAGAGCCGTCAGAGCCTAAGGTTAGTGGAGCTCTGGTAAAATTAATTACAGAACCCTCCCCCCTCCCAACTCAGGGGCCGATCCAGGATTTTTTTCGGGGGGGGGGGTGCAAAATCGGTTGATGCGATAAACTTGAGTTAGAAGCAAGTTTAATTAACGCAAACTTGCGTTAATAAGTAAATTACACTACTTTAAACTACGTTGGGGGGGGATCCCCCTCGCCCCCCTGGATTCGCCACTGTCCCAACTCCAATATAAGCAAAATAAGCCAAATCAAGCTTGAAAATCTCATCAAAGTGTGCAATCCCCCAGCCGCGACACCCCCCCAGCTCTGGCATCCGATACAGCTGACCCGGTGCCCCCCCCCCTCTATTTTGAATGGCTCTGGTTCAACTGCACTAGCTTATAATTTGAAATTGTCTAGCTTCAATCGGCTTGTTTAGAAGCAAATTAAGAGGATCATTGGATTTGACTTTCTATAAGTAGGAATTTAGGTATCCTTCAACTTCTGTAAATTCGGGCATGGATAAACATTATTTGACGTTCCAAATAAACATTTATATCTGGCATGCTTATCCATCTCTATCCTTCTATCCTATCCCAATCCTTCAACAGAATGTACAAACAATCATTCTGCTCTATCTCTGTCCTAAAAATGTATAAAAAAAAGGAAAAACCGACAACAATGGAGCAGTGGCGGATCCAGGGGATGGGCGAGGGGGGAGGGGCGCACCCCCCCTCCCTAACGTAGTCTAAAATAGTGTAATTTACTTAATTAACGCAATATTGCGTTAATTAAACTTGCTCCTGAAGTAATTCTATTGGATCAACCTATTTTGCCCCCCCTAAGAAAATCCTGGATCCGCCCCTGCAATGGAGCATTCATGAGGCTAGCAGAATATAGTGACGGTCTTTGACCCAAAATCAATATAATTACGAGTAGTAGTTTGATAATGAATTTAATAATTTCTTAAATTGTTTTTTTACACTTTGTTTTTTGTATATATTACAGTTTTGTAGATTTAAACAACTTACCTAGAACCAGAGTCACAGGTGATCATAGCGTTTGACTTTCCATAAGTATGAATTTAGACATCTTTCAAAGTTCTTCCGCAGATTTTGACTTGGATAAACACTATTTGACGTTCTAAATAAACATTTATGTGAGATGTTGACATAAAGTTTATAAGGTTGTCACCTGGTTATGAATTTGGTGGTGATTGTTTTAACTCTAAGAGACGGTGCATGACATAGGGAAACAATCATTCACTCGTCCCTAAGAATCATGTTAGTTTTAGGGTTTGAAAAGCCAAAAATTAGAGCCTGTAATTTAATTGAATAGGAAATAGAATGAACATAAACGAACATAGAATGAACATAGAATGAATAAATGTAAAACGATCGAGCTGCGTTCCTTATCTTTGTTTCACAGAAAACTTATCATTAGAGAGGGGTCTAGAGTTGTGTGTGACGCTAGTGGGGCTGCCAATTGAGGGTTGCGGGGGAAGGATAAATTGCCTCTTCTTAAGTATTGGAAAAAAACTTTTTTCTATTGTCATTAAAACTACAATCATGTTTGAAAATATCTTTTCTTATCTTCATTAAAACGAACAAAATCCGTGCCTTCCCACCTAGATTATGTGGATGAGTGCCCCTAGTCATCAGTAACAAGTCATGTAAGGATGACTCGCATTGGGAAATAAGAAAGCATGAAAAAAAACTATGAAACAAGGAAAATGCGAAATGCTCCCATTTAAATCTTGGTAAAACTAAACTCCTAGTAGTAATCCCCCCGTGGGAAAATTTCCTCGCAGAGCTCTTGTTAGGAGTGGCAACTTTCTAATATACTTTCCTTTACTTTGCTTATGACAGATAATCCATTACAGTTTGTGGTACTTTCTCATTATATGGGCCTCTAGGGTTAACGGCTGTAGAGAAGGCAATGATAAAACCCGTTTTTGACATGTTAACCGCTGTAGACTAGGCAATGATAGCGTGGTTTGCATTGCGTATACGATATTAAACTGTGGTTTCTTGGGGTTTAGGGGGGGAAGGTACCTAGGATATATTAGGTTACGTATTTAATATATGCTATGCTTTATCCCCCCCTACTGTGCAAATATATAGCCCAAATTTGTTTCTAAACCATTATATATTCATCCTATTTTATTACATTAGCATAACCAAACTTGAAATTTTAGAGAGGCCCATATAATGGGAAAGTACCCAGTTTATCTTCTGGGTAAAAGCAAGTTTACTTAGAATCCTATTTTTGCAACGATTTCAAAGAGAACTACAAGGAAAAAACTGTAGCGTAGGTTAGTTCTTTATTACCTACATAATTTTAGAAGGAAGATTCATTCCTCACTGAGATTTTGAAAATAATCTCTTTTGTATTTTCAATTAAAAGCAAAATACCAAAGTGCATTTTAAAAAGTATTTGAGAAAATACTTTTTTTCGCATCCTCATTAATAAAGCAGGAGAAATTATTGCCTCCCCCTATTTTTTGTGAGTTGTTGCAATTGGTCATCAGGAATTCTTCCTGATGGGAGTAGCAAGAGGAGTAGTGACTCCTCCTGGGAAATGAGAAAGCATTGAAAAAATATCAAAAGAGGTAAAGACAAAATGCTCCTGCTTAACTGGAAAAATAAAGCACTTTGTAGTCCTCCCCCGCCTAAGAAAATTTTGTGGCAGAATTCTTGTTATGAACGTCAACTTTCTAATATACTTTCCTTTACTTTTGTTTATATTAGGCCGGTCAATTAATTTTGTATTTTGGGTTTTTGAAAGCTCACTT
Organism: Artemia sp. Qi Xiang Cuo; assembly: GCF_049724085.1. Lineage (NCBI taxonomy): Eukaryota > Metazoa > Arthropoda > Branchiopoda > Anostraca > Artemiidae > Artemia > Artemia sp. Qi Xiang Cuo. Next base: position 5,445,929 of record NC_142807.1, read on the forward strand.
AGAATCCTATTCATCTAACAATCTCAACAAAGAATTGTGAGACAGAAGCTGCTATTTCGGCCTTCTTTTCTATCACCTGATATCACCATCTTTGTTAGATTTCTATTCACCATTCACCTAAGGTACGTGTGCAATAATTTTTTGATGGGAGGGGAGGGGGGCCAAACAATAAAAGAATTTAGAGGGCCCAATTAAAAAAAAATATAATTTGAATTATCAGGATAAGTACCCAGAATTTCAAGAAAACGTTGGATTTCAGTGGGAGTCCCGGCCCCAAGCCCCCCATGCGCATGTCATGCTCACGTATTATTTTTCTTTTCCTCATTGTCCGGCATCTATCTAAGTAACATATCTGTCATTATAAATTGTTTTATCTACGTTATTCCTCATGATACTGCTTAATTTTTTAAGCATAATTTTCATATTATTATTACCTTTTAATAGTTGCTTATTCAGTGTAAAATCTTTCTAACGTTTAAAACATTATGTTACCCGTTATCTTGCTTTTTTCTACTTTTTACCAACAAAAATAAAAATATGATGAGATGAAGTTTGTTTTCTTGCCATCTATTTGACTAGCATTACTTTATGTATAATTATATTTCCAGTAGAATTTAAATCAAAATAGAAAGACTATTTTTTCAATTATTATTTCTATTAAGGTAACACCTACTCTGTTAGAAAGATAGAAAATGCTTTTCTTTACTTTCATAAAAATGAGTTCGAATTTATTAAACGTTTCGAACCTAAATTTTAGATAAGTATTTTGTCCCCGGGGGAACCATTTCGTTAAAACTGGAATGGAAGTAATCCAGAAGAAAGACTAATGGGACCTCTGAGTGTGACACATAGTCCGATGTGTAAAGAGATCTCTTCTAAGGTGGCTTTTATACTACGTACGTAATTTCCTACACTAGGTGGTTAAGTTCCTTATCGTTAAGTATAACGTTTTACGCTTAAACAAGTCTCTTCACATTAAACAAAGATAAAAATCACAAAACCGTTACAATCAACGTATGGAAATCGTGTATGGCGTCAATGGGAGAGGGGTGGCATTTTTTTTTTCCCTCTGGATTTTGAAAAATACCTTTTATTGAAAAATGTCTGTTACGGAATTTTCATTCAAAAAATTAAAGAAACGACAAACTTTGTCCTACCCCCTATAGATTTTGAAAAATATACCCCCAGATTTTTATGAATTAACGACACTGCTGAAAACATCACAGTCACTACACCAAACTGTTCAAAAATTAAAAAAATATGGAGATTCATGCTCTGCTCAATCGCAACAGGCTCTCTATGAAAATTTTGTTAGTTTATTTTTAAATTTGTTAATTGCTCATCCATGAATTTCATTCTATTGCTGCTATAATGACTTTCTAATAACATAATATAGCCTAATGTATCGGAAAATTCTATACAGACTCAAATGTACTTGGTATTATCCACGTTGCGGAAAAAATCTACATACATTGCATAACGTAATGTGTCTTAACTGTAGCTAGATTGAAAGGTTCTACGGCGTAGTGTGAAAAAACCCTGAACTTTTCAGTCGTTTCTTGAGAGTCTGGGAGATTCTTCGCTCCCTAAACCTCTATTCAGGGTTGTCACTCGGTGAAAAAAAAATCACTAGATTTTAGTAATTTGTTGGTTGATTTAGTAATTCTCTTCAATAATTTTGTGATTTATGTGCTGATTTCGTGATTAATTTGTTCAGGGAATGTAAAAAAATCACTAGGGATGGCAACCCTGTTTCTATTCAAAGTGCTATGCCTTTATTTGAGAATTTCCTTGAACAATTTCCAGGATCTCATATTAGACTTCTGACCAGGACCAAAATTATTCCTCCTTTTCTAAGCTCGTTTAAAAAATCATTTTATATATTATAATTTCACACCTCGTCTAAGTTATAAACCAATGAGAGACGCACAAAAGTTAAACAAACGATTTTTACCGACAATCGTAAAATCATTCTGCAATAAACGATGGCCTGTGTCTGCTCTAAAAAATATTCAAAGGGGCAATAAATATCCCTTAACTGTTCCATTCTGTTTATTTTTCTAACTGTCATTGTTTTAAAATCCGTCTTGGCAAAGTATCTATAGGTTTGAAACAATTAACGCGGGTCAATTCCAAAATGATGGAGCAATCAGCTTTTTTGGTCTTGAATTTGTCAATTACAGTCTAAAAAGTGTATTGATTTGTTGGGATGCACACAAATTCACCACAATGATTTATATTTATACTGTGCTTAAAGTTTGTAAATTTAAAGACTATATTTAAAACTATATTTAGTATTATTTATCAAACAGTTCGTGGTAACGAACTGTAAGTAAGGAGCGATCCGGCTCAATGGTAACCGAAACTCTAAAAAACAGAATTTTGATACCAATAGATATAAGTTTCAAATATATAAGTTTCACCAAGTTTAGTCTTACTCATCAAAAGTTACGCGCCTGAGAAAATTTGGGTGATTTTAGAAAAAAGGCGAAAAGACCCCCTAAATGTTATAGAACCTTAATAAAAATCACACCATCATATTCAGCATATCAGAGAACCCTACGGTAGAGGTTTCGAGCACCTATCTACAAAAATGTGGAATTTTGCATTTTTTTTTTTTGCCAGAAGAAAGATTACGGATGCCTGTTTATTTGGGTTTTTTTCCAGGGGTGATCGTATCGACCCAGTGGTCCTAGAATATCGTGGGAGGGCTCATTGGAACAGAAATTGAAAGTTCTAGTGTCCTTTTTAAGTGACAAAAAAAATTGAAGGTATATAGGCCCCCTCCACGCTAATTTTTTCCCAAAGTCACCCGATCATAATTTTGAGATAGCCATTTTGTTCAGCATGGTCGAAAATATGATAACTATGTCTTTCAGGATGACTTAATCCCCCGAAGTCCCCGGGGGGAGGGCTGAAAGTTATGAACTTTATCCAATGTTAACACATAGTAGGCTATTGGTTAGTGGGAAGTATACAGACGTTTTCAGGGGGGATTTTTCTGGTAAGCGGGAGGGGGAGGGTTGGTCGGGAGTTATATGGGAGGAACTTTCCATGGAGGAAGTTTTCATGGGGGAAGCGATATTGCTATGAAGGGAGCGCCGGATTTCCCAGCATTATTTAAAAAAAAAATCAGAAATTAAATAAAAAAAAACAACAATTTTTTCAACTGAAAGTAAGGAGCAACATCAAAACTTAAAACGAACAGAAAATATTACTTGTATGATTGGGTTCACCCCCTAGTCAATACCTCGCTCTTTAAGCCAAAGATTTTTTAGTACTTTCATAAGAGCTATTTATGCTAATTATCGGCCTTTGTGATTAAGGGGTCATTTTAAAAGAATTGGAACAAAATTCGAAATGTAGCTTAAAAAGCAAGGTATTGACTAGGGGGCGAATCCCCTAATATACGTATTAAAAATCTATGAATATAGAAGTTCGTTACGTTAGTTAATTCGTAAGTTAAGTATAATTATTACTAATAAAAAAGTTCGTAAATAAAATTAAACAAGTTTCGAGTAAGCCATTTAACCAAATAAAACTAAAATTAAAATGCAAATTTGGTTTTAATTATTCATATACGGTGAGCCAAAATCAAACCTGCATTAATTCAAAAACGTTCAAAAATTAAATAAAAATAACAGGTTTTTTTAACTGAAAGTAAGGAACGATGTTAAAACTTAAAACGAACAGAAATTAATCCGTATATGAAAGGGGCTGTCCCCTCCTCAACGCCTCGCTCTTTACGCTAAAGTTTTTTATTGTTTAAAAAAATAGAGTTGTGAGAAAGTCAAACTTTAGCGTAAAGAGCGAGGCGTTAAGGAGGGGACGGCCCCTTTCATATAAGGACTAATTTCTGTTCGTTTTAAGTTTTAACGTCGTTCCTTACTTTCAGTTAAAAAAAACTTTTTTTTTATTTAATCCTCTTCAAAGCTCGAATATGACTATTTAGTTTTTAACCTTTTTTTCCTTAAAAGTCTATTATTATTTTTGTATGCTATGTTCGCTTTTAAGCGAATGAGCTTTGAAATTGCTATATTTTTAAGAAATCCCTTATTCTTGACCTAAAACGTGTACAACTTGCCTTAAAAAAAAAAATGAAAAACGAAATAAAAGAAAAGCAAGATAGCCGTTCCTTAGCTGTTAGTAAGCAGTTTGTGATGCTTACACGTAAAGAAAAAGAAATCTTAGCAACAAACTTTGAAAAACATGTCAAAAAATATTATAGCTGATTTAAAAAAGAAAGACGTATAAATTTAACAACTTTGTCTTTACTTAACTCAGTAATTACATCATTGGTAAATATTGATGGGGGGAGGGCAAGAATAATTTGGATCTTTAATGAAGACGGTAAAAATTTAATTGTAGCAATTACTCGTAAATTATTCAAAGCAGGTCAATTTTCAAAATAACGGAGCTACCAACTTTCTTTAGTTTTGAATTTGTCAGTTATAGTCTAAATACTGTATTTATTTGTTGGGATACACAAAAAGTGGGCACAATAATTAATATTTATATTGTGCTTTAAGTTTGTGAATTTATTTTCTGTATTCAACATAAGATTTGTATACATAATCAAATAGGTTTTGTTGCCACGTTTTTGAATAATGTTAAAGTTTTGAATTACCATTCAGTATGTTTTGTTTTTTAGTTACTTCTTCACCGTTGCTTGGAGAGGGTCTTCTTACGAAATATTTGCATTGCAATCTACCTTTTTCACTGGCTGTTATGACCCTCATTTCTCTCTTCCTTACGTTTTTTTTCTTTTTGTCATGATTAGCCAGTGTGGTCTCAGAAATTATTTAAGATCAGGATTTTGTAACCAGTCTTAACCACGATTCTTGCAGCTCAGATGCTGATACGATAAATAAATATTTACTTTTTAATAAATATCAACATTTAAACTTAAAGAATGAAAATTTAAACGTAATATTTACAGTTGTTTTCAAATGAAACTTGACTTAAGGCTCCTGCTGGTGGTCCCGCGTAGAGAGAGATGAGACTCTTTGTCGCCATTCCGGACGGTCCTGCGCAAGCGTGACTGGTTCTTGGAGATCAGTACCGATCATGGAGAAGTATTGGGTAAGGCTGTCCCTCCATCTGAACCGGGGTCTTCCACGGGGGCGGTTCCAGCCATTCAAATGAAACGAATAAAAAATAATACTTCTTATAAAACTGTGAATGAATCAAGAAAATTTAGGAAGAATACAACTTATGGAGTTATGGGTACCAGCTGTCAAATATGTTGGTGGGAGGAGGGCAAGAATAATTCCGACTCTTAATGAAGTCTTTCTAAAACTATTGGTGTGGGAATCTTTTAAGGAAAATTACAAAAACCATATTTTGGTAAAATCTAGGATGGAAATCTTCCCATCCCCAATTTGAGCCTCTGCTATAATTCTGGAAACTCAATTACCCCCAAAATTTAACAGTAGAGAATAAAATAGCAGAACAGACGTCGGTTTTTCTATTTATTCGTACATTTTTCTAAGATTGTTAACGAGAACAGATCAGATCAGACCTATATCAGATCCACAAGCCTATATCTATATCAGAGCCAACTAAATCCACTAGTCTACTTACGAAATTGTTTGAGCCAAGATTATACCCTCATGTTTTGAACACTATTCTTTTGAACACTGCTTCAATCATCTCCAGAGTCAGACTAATATTTTATCCCATTAACTAAAAGAAATTCATAAAAAGAAGTTTTTTAAAGAAAAGTAAAGGCCATATTAAACTTAAAAGCCGAAGAAATAAAAACCTACAATAATTCAAACTCAAAACGACCATAAATTAATTTAAAGAATAAATGAAACCCAAAACGAACAAAAATTAAACAAACAATCATAGTAAAAAAAAACGTACAACAGGTGCTAACATAAAGGAATAAATAAATCTTAAAACGAGCAAAGCTTAAATTGAACATGCAGAGCAAGCTTAAACGAGCAAAAAACTTTTACTATTGATTTATAAATTAAACCCAAAATGAACAGAAATTAAACAAACAATCATAGCAAACAAACATACAGCAGGTCCTAATATAAATGAATAAATAAATCTCAAAACGAGTAAAAATTAAATTCAATATGCAAATCAAGTTTAAAACGACCAAAAATCACTACAAACAAGAGTTTGGGTACTACCTCCTTCCCCAACTGTAAAAGTGTGAAACCAACTTCACCACAGCCTACATTTCGCACCTCCTTAGTTCATATTCTAATGTTTCCTCAGTTTCTTCAAATTCCTCTTATTTTAATATAGTCTATCACTCAGGTCGTAAACATTGCTATTTCTAATGCTTCAATCATCTCCAGAGGCAGACTAATATTTTATCCAATATATGCTGTCATTTGACTTTTTGTTTCTTTTTTTAACATTTCTTTGTAAATACTGGGCAAGTTAGTAACTCTGTTTTTTGTTATCGTTCGGTCAAGACTTCTGATTTTTTTATCGTGTCATAGTATATCAAAAATCTATTTTCAATTTGTTTTTTTTTAGAGCAAGCTAGGAATCAGCAATCTTTTTTTAAATATAATAAGTCCCAACTTGAATAACATTTAGAAAAGAAAAGATATATTAAACTGGTCCAAATATACATAATCCTTTTGTTGCATAAGTGATTAAATCAGTGTTTCTACAACCCGAATTTTCCGGTGTTTCTCGAAAGAGTTTTCGGTTTTACGGAATCTCCACAATAATTAGCAATTTTTATTTGTTTGTTTTTGGCATTAAGCATTAATTTTTGGGGAGAATTCGGAAAGCCTGATTTCATTTCAAGAAATTAGAGAAATCCCAGAACATTTCATTAGTTTTTCCAAACTTCACCGACTGAGTTTTGGCTTGGCCGTCCAATATTTTTTTTATCCATCTGACTTGCGGCATTGGCGTAGAAAAACGTTTTGCTTTTCAGGGGCTGTGGGGCTCTGTAGGTACATGTTTAAAAGATTGGTTTTCAAGGGAAGGCATAAAGTTTTCTTTATTTTTTGTACATTCCGGATCTTTTCTGCAAAATCAACTTTCAGAACAAGAGAATTCTAAGTCAAGAAGTAGGTTAGTTATACATTATAAATCGAATTACCACTGTACTGCATTTTCAACTTTTTTAGTTGGAATTTAGGTTCATTTTTCTCGTGGAATAGATTAATATTTATCCTGGTTTGTGGCTATTTTTTAGTATAAAATATGTCTCGATATTCTTTGCAAATATTTACTTAAATTCTGCATCGACTCTTACCTGGCTGTACTTTTAATATTTTTGTCTAGCACCATCTAGAAGAACACGTTTAAGGTATGAAAGGGTCTTTTTAGATGACATTGTTAAGATGCCAAGTTTAGCAATTGAGCTTAAATTCTCAATTTAACCTTAAATTCTCAATTCAAGAAGAAGCATAAATCTTTATGAATTTGAGCTAGGAAATACTTAGAACATTTCCATAAAAAAATAGTTCCATAAAAAAATAAAGTAATTCAAGTCGTTGTTTTAGCAATTTTCGAATACCAATACTGTCACATATCTGAAACTCGATTTTTCTCAATGTATTTATAAACTAATTTACAACCCTTGCATTGACTAAGATATTCAGGAAATGATTAAGGACCCTGGACATATCAGATATCATCAGTGGCGGATCTATAGCAAATTCTTGGGGGAGGCCCTATGTGACAAGGGCACCAATGAGCAAAATCTTTGGGAGGCAGATGTCACAAAGGTGCCAATAACTGACCAAATTTACGAATTTACTCTTAAAAAAAGAGTGAAAAAGAAAGAAAAAAACAGGAACAGAGGGAACCAGAAAGAATCTTGGGGGTGGGGGGGGGGGGTCCCCGGCTTCCCTGGTCTCCGGCTTACTCCCGCCAGTGAGTATTATGGCTCTTAGCCTCTGCTAGCCTTCCAGTAGTAAACTTAATAATCGAGGAGGTAGTCCCGAGAACGGCCTTTGCAACACATATTAATCAGATTTCCATTTACTCCACGCGTTTTTGCAACCTAGGTGGGAATATATACTATAAGTAATTTCTGAGACCACACTGGCTAATCATGACAAGACAAAAGAAACGTAAGAAGAGAGAACGAGGAAGAGAACGAGAGGAACGAGAGAACGAGAAGAGAGAAAAGCCAGTGGAAAAAACAAAGAGGTCTTACATGTAATAAATTATTTACAAGCTTTTCCAGCATATGACCAAGTCTGTTCTGAGCATATGACCAAAATTAAAATAATTAATATTTTAATTTGTCAAAAAAGCACACTAACCTATTTTAGGTTTAGTGTTTGTTTATGGTTTGGTTTTTATCCCACACTTTGGAATTTTATCTGTGTTTTTTTATTATTTGTACTGAAGACGGTCATGTGTAGGTCTTGACCGAAATATTCGCATAGTCCTCTTCGTTTTCTCCTTTGGCTCTTATTATTCTTCTTTATTTCTTCTTTACTATTCTTTCGTCTTGGAATATATGACAGCGACAGCAGGTTACCACGAACACTGGAGACTCCTTGTAGATGCTCCATGTGCCACAGGAGACACGATGGGATCTAAGGTTTAAGGCATCTTGGACTTTGGTGGGAAGCTCTCACACCTATCATACCAAGCTGATTTAGAAAATATTTACTATTTTCGCATAATTACAACCAAATTTAATGAACTCAATTTTAGTCACTCAGATTTTTACAGGCACTTCCTTAGTGGGGGGGGGGAATTAGACTTTTTTGTTGAAGGGTACTTTTTTTATGGAATTTTCATTAAAGAACTTAGGAAACAACATAATTTCCCCTCCTAGATTTATAAACATGCATGTTGCCCACCCTCCTGCATTTTCAAGATTTGACGCCCCTTTTGGGAGCCAGAATATTAAGAGTTACTTCTCTTGAACATCTTAGCCCGTTTGGTCTGTCAAATCTGAAGGTAAAAGATTTATCCCCCTTCATTTTTCCATTTCGATTATATAAGAACGGCCACATAATAAAAGTGAAACAATACTATTACCGAATATTTCGTAAATATAGATTAAATAAAATAGTTCATCTCTCATCGACTTTTCAGTTCTACTATCCAAATCCCCAAAGAAAAGAGGGCTGAAGATAAAAGATTTTTCTTTAAAAGTTTTCTTTCGTGCAAACTTTAAATAAGTTGTTCTTAACCATGTCAGTCTTTTTTAAGGAAGTTTAGTCAAGAGAGGAAAAAAATTGTCGAAATTGAGTCGGATCATGCGAAGTGAAACTTTTTAACGTTTTGATAAGCGTGAACGAATTAAAAGAAAATTATACAAACCAAGATATCGATAGGATAGCTTGGCGAATCCAGAAAAGTTTAAAAGTAACTACATGATAAAAGTGCTGGAAATGGAAAGGAAAATATTGAGGATATTTATAATTGAGAAGTGAAGAGAGATTTGTTTGTAAGAGAGGAGTTAGAAATGGTATCAAATGTAATAAACAACGATAAGGCTGCTAAAAAATAAGGGAAGTTTAAAAGTAACAACCTGAAAAAGCTGGAAATAATGTGGTAAATATGGAGAAATTTTTCGTAATTTAGAATGAAGATAAGATATTTATTTAATAAGGAGGAGCTAGAGATAATATTAAAAATAATAAGAAATAATAAGGTTCCAAGTATTTAAGAGAAGTTTAAAAGTAACTACATGATAAAGGCGCTGGAAATGAAGGGAAAATATTGACAATTTTTTAATTGAAAAGTGAAGAGAGATTTATTTGTTAGAAAAGAGTTAGAAAGGATATTATTAGTAATAAAAACCCATAAAGCTGCAAAAAATTAAAATAAGTTTAAAAGTGACTACCGGATACAGTGTGAAATGATATGGTAAAATATGGGGAAATTTTTCGTAATTTAGAATTAAGATACGAGATTTATTTGATATGGAGGAGTTAGAGATGGTATTAAAGGTAATGAGAAATAATAAGGTTGCCAGTAATTAAGAGAGGTTTAAAAGTAACTACATGATAAAGGTGCTGGAAATGGAATGGAAAATATTGACAAATTTTTCAATTGAAAAGTGAAGAGAGATTTGTTATATAAGAGTTAGAAATGATATAATTAGCAATAAACAACCCATAAGGCTGCAAAAAATTAAGATAAGTTTAAAAGTGACTAACTGATACAGTGTGAAATGTAGATTTATTTGGTATGTAGGAGTTAGAGATAATATTAAAAATAATAAGAAATAATAAGTGCAAGAACTTAAGAGAAGTTCGAAAGTGTCTACCTGGCTCAATAGTAACCGAAACTCTTAAAAAAGGAATCTTGATACCAATAGATACATCAAAGAATCATATTTCTATGCTGATTTCAAATAAATAAGTTTCATCAAGTTTAGTTTTACCCATCAAAAGTTACGTGCCTGAGAAAATTTGCCTTATTTTCGAAAAAAGAGGGAAATACCCCCTAAAAGTCATAGAATCTTAATGGAAATCACACCATCAGATTCAGCGTATCAGAGAATTCTACTATAGAAGTTTCAAGATCCTATCTAAAAAAATGTGGAATTTTGTATTTTTTGCCAGAAGAAAGATCACGGATGCGTGTTTATTTGTTTTGTTTTTTGTTTTTTTTTTCCCAGGGGTGATTGTACCGACCCAGTGGTCTTAGAATATCACGGGAGGACTCATTCGAACAGAAATTAAAAGTTCTAGCACCCTTTTTAACTGATAAAAAAATAGAGAAAACTAGGCCCACTCCCACGCTCCAAAGTCATCCGATCAAAATTTTGAGATAGCCATTTTGTTCAGCATGGTCGACAAATACAATAAATATGTCTTTGAGGATAACTTAATCCCCCACACTCTCCGGGGGAAGGTCTGCAAGTTATGAACTTTGCCCAATGTTTACATATAGTGTTGCTTATTGGGAAGTATACAGAAGTTTTCAGGTGTGATTTTTTCTGGTAGTGGGGGGGGGGGTGTTTGCTGGGAGTATCTTTCCGTGGAGGAAGTTTTCATGAAGGAAGGGACATTGCTATAAAGGGGGTGCCGGATTTCCCAGCATTATTTTAAAAAAACGATCAGAAATTAAATAATAAAAGAAACAATTTTTTCAACTGAACGTAAGGAGCAATATCAAAATTAAAAACGAATAGAAATTAATACGTATATGATTGGGTTCGCCCCCTACTCATTACCTCGCTCTATACGCTATAGTTTTTTTTATACTTTCAGAGCTATTTATTCTAACTAACGGTCTTTTGTGATTAAGGGGTCATTCTTAAACAATTGGAACAAAATTTGAACTTAGCGCAAAGAGCGAGGTATTGACTAGGGGGCAAAACCCCTAATATACGTAATTAAAACATACGAATATAGAACTTCGTTACGTAAGTTAATTCGTAATTTACGTCTGAACCAAAATTCTGAGAAACTCATTTAGCAAAAAAGTAAAATTAATATGCAAATTTCGTTTTAATTATTAACGTACGGTGAGCCAAAATAAAAGCTGCATTAATTCAAAAACGTTTAGAAGTTAAATAAAAAAAAACAAGTTTTTTTTAACTGATAGTAAGGAAGGACATTAAAACTTAAAACGAACAAAAACTATTCCTTATATGAAAGGGACTATCCCCTCCTCAACCCCTCACTCTGTACGCTAAAGTTTGACTCTGTCTCACAAATTTGATTTTTAAAACAATAAAAAACTTTAGCGTAAAGAGCGAAGGTTTGAGGAGGGGGTATCCCCTTTCATATACGGAATAATTTCTATTCGTTTCTAAGTTTTAATGTCGCTCCTTACTTTCAGTTTAAAAAAAACTTGTTTTTTTTTATTTAATTATATGAAGATACTGATAAGTTTTTGGTAATTTAGAAGTAAAATGAAATGTTTTATGTTAGAAGAAATGTAGGATTGACATTAAAAGCAATGAAGTATAAGGCTACCAGTAATGTTATTAGGGTAAACAACTTCTTAAAACATGGTGCTTACAAAAGAAAGAGATAAAATATTAAAAATTATGAAAAGGAAAGAATTCTTTTGTTTATAAAAAGGAAGAATCCGACAATTTTAGATGAACTTTAGTTAAATGTTTTTATAAGAGGGATAACAGAATTGATGTATAACTTAATGCAGTACAGAAGTATGGTTTAAAATTCAGTAGACCATTAAGACACGGTGTAAAATAAGGGTTCAGAGAATAACAGTATCATTTTGAGAAAGGCGTGCAAACTGTACTGGTCAAATTGTCATAAGTTTCTGAATCATCAGACTATTAAAAGTTCTAGTTCCCTTTTTAGATTCAAAAGTCATGGAGGGTATTTAGCCCCCCCCCCCGAAACCTTGTTTTCCCCAGACGCATCTGATCAAAATTGTGAGATAGCCATTTGTTCAAAATAATCCAAAGAATATATAACAATGCCTCCCGATTTGACGCAACCCCTCAGATTCCAGGCTAAAGGGTTGTAATTTATGCCCAGGGTGTATATAAGTTTTTTATGGAATGCGTGGTCGTATAAACTTCAGATGGGGCTCATTTGATTGGAAATCAGAAGTTCTAGTGCCCAAAACGAACAGAAATTAAGCTGATTAGTGTTGACAATCCCCATGCCTTCTCAAGAGAAGAATATAATTTGCAGTTTGCTGAAAACAAAGTAAATTTTAAATGTTCTCACTTTTTTAATTTTAATCAATTAAAAATTATTAAGACTTTAAGGAATAAATATCAATAAATGTATGTTAAACTGTCAATCCTCGTTCATTAGTTTTTTGTTATGTTTTTGTCAGTACAGAGCAAATTGTGTTCTAATCTTGAGAAGGCATGGCGTTTTCAGCCCTACTCCCACGCTCATTTTTTTCCCGAAGTCACCCAATCAAAATTTTGAGATAGCCATTTTGTTCAGCATAGTCGAAAATCTAATAAATATATTTTTAAAGATGACTTAATCCCCTACAGTCCCCGGGGAAGAGTTGCAAGTTATGAACTTCGCCCATTGTTTACATATAGTATTGGTTAATGGGAAGTATACAGACGTTTCAGGAGGGATTTTTTTGTGGGGGGGGAGGTCAGATGAGGGGGTTACGGGGGAGAATCATTCCATGGAGGATGTTTTCCTGGGGGAATGGTCATTTCTATGAAGGTGGCGCAGGATTTCCCAGCATTACTTAAAAAAAGATCAGAAATGAAATAAAAAACATGTTTTTCAAATGAAAGTAAGGAGCAATATTAAAACTTAAAACAAACAGAAATTATTACGTATATGAGGGGGCTTGCCCCTAGTCAATACCTCGCCCTTTACGCTAAAGTTTTTTTTAGTACTTTCAAAAGAGCTATCCATTCTAATTAACCGGCCTTTGTGATTCAGGGGTTTGTGATTCGAAAAAAATTCTAACTTTAGCGTAAAGAGCGAGGTATTGACTAGGGGCAAACTCTCTAATATACGTAATAAATATACAAATATAGAAATTCTTTACGTAAGTTAATTCGTAAGTTACGTCAGAACAAAATTTTGAGAAAGCCATTTAGCCAAAACAAGTAAAATTAATATGCAAATTGCATTCCAGTTATTCACGCACGGTGAGTCAAAATCAAAGCTGCATTAATTCAAAAACTCTCAGAAATTAAATAAAAGAAACAACTTTTTTTTAACTGAAAGTAAGGAGCGACATTAAAACTTAAAACAAACAGAAATTATTCCGTATATGAAAGGGACTGTCCTCTCCTCAACGCCTCGCTCTTTACGCTAAAGTTTGACTCTGCCATACAACTTTATTTTAAAACAATGAAAAACTTTTATTTTAAAACAATGAAAAACAATTAAAAAAAATCAAGGCTCATAAAATAAAATTGAAAAACAAAAGCCTTTCTATGCAAGACGAATGGCTAATCACCTCCTGAATCAGCTCATAAAAATATTTGTTGTTGTCTTTAGCATTTTCCAATACCTCTCTTTTATGAACTTTTCCAGATACAAGACAGACCTCGCATGACATTTCTTGGTGAAAGCTCTAACATTATGCAAAATGGCTTTACTTTCTAATCTCAGAAAATCGTCAAGCTTACTTAAAACTATCAGCAGTAAAGCCTATTTACACACATTGTTTTGGAAACTAAGATTGTGCTGCAAAGGAACTTATAAATATGCATATGGCTGCTTTGATTGAGTTTACTCTATGCACTGATTGCCATCCTAGAAAGTTCATCTCTGTATATTGTGTAGGTAATTTCTTAGAATGATTGCATTAAAGGAAAAGGCCATGATCGTTAGATTGTAAACGATGTGTGTTTTCGACGTATTCTATCTAGACGTATCTATAATAGAATACAGATATCTCGGGTTGTCGCTCCTTTAGCTCTTACTTCCCATCGACCCCGACAGATTCCTAAAGCTTCATTTACACCCATTTAATTCAGCCACATTTACCTCAACCCTAATCATCCATATTCGACCTAACGATCCTGCATTTCAGCCCCGCAATTCAACACAACCCTTTCTGATGCAATTCAGGCTAAGTAAGTAAGTATGATGGAACCAAACCCTTAAGGTCTAAACTGGGGGTGCTGATCTCTGTTTCATGACCCTTCATCCAGGAAGCGCAATGGGGGCTGGAGGCCATCCACCCCGTGCTTCTGCACACTCTTCTCCCGCACTACTTACCTTCCCCAGATTTCACCAGGTACCCATTTAGAGCTGGGTTAACTCTGGCTGAGCTTACAGGAATACAGAGGCAAGCCACCGACCCCTGTGGATGGCTGATGGCTAGGATGCATGATACTCATTTAAATGAAACCTAAATAACTCAAAAGTATAACTGAAGGATATCTTTCGTTGCAAGTCATAAATATTTAACTTAAATGAAAGTATTTTTACTTATTAGTTAATTATTGTGTCATTACTTCTTATTTTATGCTACTTTAAGGGAATTTGGCAGGCAGGTGTGCATATTATTTTTTAAGGGGGCAATAATAAGGAAAATAATATATTTGATAATTTTAATAGAAAGTGCTCAGAAAATCATAGCCCCCTTCCTGAAATTTAGGACTTTAGAGGAGGGGTCCAGATTCCAAGCCCCGTCTCCCCCCCCCTCCCACGAATGTATCTGAAATTGGTGATACAAGTTTCAGCCCAATCGGACCCAGTAAGCTTCTGTTATTTTCGGAACCCTGAGAAGATCAGTCATGTCACCAACACATATTTCAAAAGATTTCTTTTCAGGGTCCATTCCCCATTTAAGTCAGCCACCATTATATTTAACCCAATTTAATTGAACTCCAACCTATGATAATCAAATCAACCCCCTGCTGCTCAACCGGCACAATTCGTTTCAACCGTGCCTGATGCAACTAGTTCCCTTTAAATGGACACGAGAAAATGAGTGGACAGCATATCTTTTTTGGCTTCTCATTTTATGCTAATTTCAGTGAATAAGAGAGGTACGTGCACATGATTATTTTTTTAGAGGTACAACGAGGGTTGAAGGCAGGGTTTTTTGGAGGGAGTGTCATTTTCGGGGCCAAGGGCTTACAAAAAACAAAAACATATCAAAATTTGTTTAAATGCATTTTGTTACGTTTTTACGAATCGGAAAAAATTTAAAACCCCCTAAATCTCCCCAAATAAAAAAGGGGTTTGAAAATTTGAAGATGAGATGCCCAGAAACCTGGTAAAATTTAGGACTTCGGAAGGAGGGTAGGGGACCTGGGTGTCAATCCTTAAATACGTTCTTGGGATTAATACTTCGGGATTGGATTTTTCCAGCCAATCAGGCTCAAAAAATGTTTTGTATATCTCCTGACCCCTTAGAAAATCAGTCCCCCTTGAAAAAAATTTTTAGATGGATATTTCATTATCGAATACGCACTTATTAAACTATTAAATTTAATGTAATTTTAATGAAAGTTGGATTTGATGGATTTTCCCGAGATTGAATTGAGGGAGGGTTTGGCTGCACGGGATTGAATTTCTCGGTGTAGAGTTGTTCGGGTTTTGTAACTTGTTGGTTTTTGTAAGTTGTTTGTTGCTTGGGTTTTGTTTGGGTAGATAAATCTTTATTTAAAACCCAGGCATCTATAATAAAGACCACTATAAGCAAAGCAAACAAGCATAACGCATCAAGGCAAATAAGCACAAGCACGCAATAGCAAGCTGGTGCACAACCACAAGCACAAAGCAAGGCATCACATAATGCTACATGTTTTAAGCTGAATTACTGTTGAGATGAATGGGTTTCAGTTAAATGGAGCTAATGAGCACGAGGTTGAGTTGAATGGGAATAAGTCATATTGGGTAAGGTTGAAAAGGGTTGAGTTAAAAGGCGGTAGAGTTGCATAAGGTTGAATTGAATGAAAGCCGAGCTGAACAGAGATTGAGTTGAATAAGGGTTCGCTTAAAAGGGTTGAGTTGAATAGGTTTGAGTAACAAGGTCACTCCAATGCCTTTGCATCAATTTATTCGTGATAATGAACGGCAAGTAAGGAAAAATGTTTTTAATAAGTCTAAAGCTACCCATCAAAAGCCAAAACTAGAATATATAATCTTAGAAATAAAGGGAACACGCGATGAGAAAGGAAGATGATCCTAAGGAAAATTACACCAATAAATTAAGCCCATGCGAGAACTTCATGTCGGAAGTTTCAAGCCCCGTATCCGAAAACGGTAAAAATGAGAAGCTTGTGCCGCAGTAAATTGCCACTTGTTACCATTTTGTGCCACATAAAACAGTTTTGTCCCTAACTAGGCTAGAATACTATTCAATAGAAGTTCTGAGATAGCCAATCAATTTGGAGAAATGAACTGTTACACAGAACAGTTGTAACAAGGACACAGCATTGCATAGATGCTCACCAGCTATTAAAGGGGTCAGAGGGCTTTTGTTGGGGAGATGGAGTGATAATTGCCTCAAAAAGCGAAAATTTAGGTGCAAAAATTGGTTTAAAGATTAAAGCTGATTAGAGATTGGTTATGTGTTTTTTTACTTTTACTTTTCTGTTTTGTTTATTGTTATTCAACTTTGTTTTATTCAATTTATATAACATTGTAAATATAAGTTCTTTTCTATTTTTTTTTCGGGAGGCTATTTGAAATGTTAATGCTGATTATTTGTAATAATGCAGGCATGGAATTTCATCCGAATGTTTTCTAGTATTGCGAAACAATGCGAAGCTTGTTGTGAATAAAAATCAAGGCCATATCCAGGGGTGGGGTTAGGGGATTTTCAACATCCCTCCCTCTGAAACGGTTTTCTGAATCGTAAAAACGTAACAAAAATAGAAATAAACAAAACTGCGATGCGTTAAAAATATAATTGTGTCCCCCCTCCCGAAAAACAACCTTTTGTAATACCCCTTCGAAAAAAGGTACTTATAGCTACAACTCTCAAGAAGTGAATTTAATTTAATCCTAATGAAATATACCTTAGTATGATGAAAATATAATACATTAGAAACAAATTTGGGCTATATTTTTGTACCTTGAGGGGGGGGGGGATAAAGTATAGTGGGTCTGCATGCAAAATGTGTTAGATACACTTACTCAGCATATTATGAAGTAAGAAGTGTTTTTAACTTCACGGTTTCGAAATACTTTACCCCCACCCCACCTCTAATATGGAAATATATAGCCCAAATTATATATTCCCCATTTATTCTGTCCCTTGTCTTTGTGGCTCTCATGCTAAGCTGAAAGAAACAACATAAAGAAGCGGGTTCTATCAGACCAATAACATGATTGTTGTTTCTATAACAGATAAGTGCAAAAAAAAAATAAATAAAAATACCGTGATACTGGGTTAAAAAAAAAACTTGATGACAGTGTCGTGAACTAAAAAATTTTTCAAAATATTTTTCCGTTTTACGAAACTTTGCATTTTACTTGTGTCTTAATCTTCTCAGAACTCTCTAGAGCTAGACAGCTGCCCTTCTGGAAATAAAGAGTTGCCTCCCGGTGAATTCAAGATTAGAAGTACTTAATATTATAAGAAATAATTAACCTCACAAGAACTGCGTTGACTCCTCTTACAAATTTTTTTTATACTTTACGGGGTACTTGTTATTTATACGGAACACACCTAAGAAGTGAAGTTAAGTTAATCCTAATATAACATACTAAAATATGATGAAAATATAATACTTTAGTAACAAAATTGTGGAAACTACAGTAGAGAATTATGGAAAGCAGGCCGCCCAGAACGCATCATATTGAATACATAACCTAACCAAAATACCAACTCTAAATATAAAATATTTAATTAAAAAATACGTACAACGTAGTTTTTCCACTGAGCATAAGCTGATTGTCTCCAAATATAGATAGACAAACCGGTTTTATCAGATCCTGCAGGTCAAAATTCTTGAGAGTGTTTCGTATAATTAACAAGTACCCTTTACAATTGCCAATATTACCAATTAAACAAATATTTTTCTTTCCTTTTCAGTAAATCTTCGCCAGATTCGAGACAAGTTTGTGAAACTTTAAAAAGTATAAAAATAACTCAAACAATCTTTCTTTCCTTTTGATGTTGAATTGAAAAACTAACATGGACACCAAAAAACAAAGGAAGTACATCATAAGGATATTTGTCATCAATTACGCTGACTGAATGATTGACCAAATTCATAAATAACCCTCTAAATCCTAATATTTTATGTCAAAATACTGCTCTATCATTAAACTCAGCTTCAATTTTGAAATTCACGTCAGTTGGTCATCATTCTAAAACTGTGCTGTCTAAAGCAACTGACTTCATCAGATGAAAACATTGCAATTGACATTTGAAAATTTGACAGACACAAATGTGTGAGAGCCTAATTTAAAATGATCAGCAGATAAAAAACACTTTGTCAAATGTATCTCACTTGTCAAGTCTGTTTGTATCCCTCCAGGGGGTTCATAGGGATGTTCTTATTCTAATTTCGACGTAGTGGAAAAAGAAGTTGCTTCCGTTTGTACTTAGAAGCTTATTAACTTAAAAAACTCGAAATCTCCTTGCAGTGTTAAGCTGTCTGTATCAGAAACACTTCCATTGCGGTAGAATGTAATGAATGGACGTAATGTGTACGCCCGGGAGCCCTTGAAAAACAACTTAGGTGCGTATGAAACACCATCTATGAAATTTTAGCTTGGTGTGCTTTAACCTTGCATTCACACTGTCATCTAATCATTTGGGCTCATGCTCATTCCCTTGACAGTCCCTGAGCAGAAATTACTCAGAATAAGTACGACACATCTTTTGGCCTATATACAAAATCAGTAGTGGGGGGGGGGCAGATGCAGCCGAAGGATCGTACACGAGTGCTCAAATTATTCAGGTTCTCTATGTTTCTGAAATACTAAAACAAGCTAATTCCTCCCTCTCTCCTTAAGCTTTAAACAGCCATCAAGTCTGTTTAAACAGCCTTTTGTGCAGCCATCAAGGCTGTAACCAGGATTTTTGTTCAATGGGGGGGGGGATTTTGTTTGGTTGATGGTCTACAAAAAGAACTTTACAAGATACATCAATAATTTTGTAAGCTATATGCATTTTGTTACTTTATTACGGGTCGGGCAAACACTTCTGGGGAAAGTTCAAACCCGGTGACTACCTCCCTGAAATTAATCTCAGTCTGAAATTTCTTTGGAGAGTATTTCTTAATTACGGCCGAAATACGGATGCTGCAGAATGATAGCTCTCCCCTTATTGCAGAAAAGTAGCCTATATGGAGCATAAAGATTACAATCACATGCTTACCGGAATAAACTGGGGGCATCCTGAGGGTCACCAGGAGATTTCTTGGATGAAGGGTGGTAGAGTGGCAGGCGTTACCATGAACTTTATTTTCTCCGGGGTTTAATAATAAATATCTCTCACTTTCTTATTTTTACGTATTTTTGTCTTCTTATTTTCCCGGAGAGAGGGGAGGAATTGCCCGTTCGCCTCCTGCCGGTGTCAATGGGAAAACGTCTTTTTCAAAAACATTTGTTCATTGAACTAACCATGAAAACAGTGGAAACGAAAACGATATATTTAATTTTTGATGTTTCAGACACTTGATGGCGCAAACACTTTGATGTTCTTAATAAATATTTTGATGGGTGCCATTTTTCATGGATGATAATCCTTCTCGAAGTATTGTTATTCGAATATTAAGCATAAAAGTACTGAACTTGAATTATTGAGGGAAGGTTTAGTAGCCTCCCTCATATTTTCTGTTCTGCCACAAAAAAAGATCTATGAAGGGGGTAAAATGTATGTATTAAAATTTAGGGGGATGGCAAAATTGTCATTTTTTCAATGAAAATACGGAAAAAGAGCATTTGTGAATGAAAATACCCCCAAAAATATATTTTTCAAAATCTAGGGGAGAAACCTAGGGGGGCAAATGGCCTTGCATCCCCAATTGATGCCACTACTCTCTGTATCTATTTGCACCACATATGTGGGATTTTTCCTATTCTAGAAAGAGGAATGAAATAGAAAAGAAGTGTTTTGACTTCAATCGAAGCTAATCTTTGTCTTCCTTAATGAGAAGTCTCATAAACACAACTTCTATTGAGTTTAAGATGGTGTAAGAGCGTTAGCTTTCAAGAGATCGATCTGGTTGTAAAAGAAAGCTCAATTATTAGAAGCTTCAAGGCTCGCCTGATTCACATTCTTAAAGCCTGAATCTTGAGCGACTAAAATATCATCGAAAAAACTAAAGTTTTACGCAGTAGTTAAAATGTCAAAATAGGGTAACTGAAAAAACAGCATATGAAGCTTGGCAAAAAATTTCGAATTGCCAAAACAGTTTTTCTCACAGGTGCTTGCTATAACCGCTATTCTTTTAGAATTCCGGTTAGCGCTTTTTTCCTTTGGTTATGTTTATTTTGAAATTTCATTCCGTAAGTCATTTCCCAATGTATAAAATCTTCTCCGTCCTAAACTTATGAAAGAAAGCATTATTCCTAAGGAGAGGTGAAACAAAAACAAACGGATCAACTTAAAAGTTGTAACATTTGACCAGTCGCACGGAATTTGTCGGCCTGATCTTTTGGGTGTTTCTATGGCATGTGGCACAATCAAAGGGTCCCAAAGCGCAGAAAAAATAAATAATTAGATTCAAATACATGAATCGATACTTGTTGGAAGATTTGTTGATATTACTCAAATGGAGGTGTGAGAATGAACAGTTATGACAGAAAACAGATGATTGGAACGGAAACGAGGTAAAGATTTGTTGTCATTTATGGTTCCATCTAAACAAAACTGTCTGGATTTTAATATTTCTGATTATTTTTCTTAAATTTTTGTATATGAATATTCAAGTTTGAGATTCACAGATCCATATTTATAGCCTGGTTGTGTGCTTTCATTTTGGCCGCTAGTGATAATTGACAGCTGATTAGAAGACCACAGGAAAGACTACACGGCAAAGCAGTCTATACCGCAGTTTGGCAGCAACGCTAGATCTTGGTGCCTGCACCCTAAAAATGGAAATGAGCTTGTTCTGACAAATAGTTAGAAAAGCAGTGAAAGTGCCTCGAATTTAGGTGAGTTGACCCCAAAATAAACCTTATCGAGGTCTCTAGGGACAGTGTTATAAATTAACATCTGTAGTATTTATTGTTTATTTTTCTCTTTTGTTTTCTGTTTTTATTGTTTTAATAAGCCTCTCTCTCTCTCTCTCTCTCTCTCTCTCTCTCTCTCTCTCTCTCTCTCTCTCTCTCTCTCTCTCTTTCTTTCTCTCTCTCTCCAAAAAGTGGATGTGCTTCTAAAGGTATTTCTGAGGACCCGGCCTGGCTATGCGTTTTCATTTCTTCTACAGCCTTGTTGACAGATTGTGGACAGTCTGTCAAATTGCTTCTTGACAATCACAGAGAAAATGACGTTTTCTTAACAAAATGTCACAGTTTTGGTGGCAGGGGGCAGTAATACTGGAGTCTGGTACCTGCAAGCTGAAAACTTAAATATTTACATCTTAAGTGTTATTTAGGTGCAAGGTTGTAATTTTTAAAGCAGAAATGAATGCAACCAAGCCAAATTTTGCTACTGAAACAACATATATCATACTTTTAATTAAAAGCGTAAGGAATGTAGAGAAAAGGTTTTTAATGATATGATTTTTGATAACGCCAAGATTATTTGATAGGCCGCTAGTCTTTTGTCTAGTCTCATCACTAAGTTGCATGTGTCTGTTGAAGTCTCACTTGAAAGAATCAGAAGATGGATATGGTAAAATTGGTCAAGAATAGAACTTGTTACGTCCCTGACTTGGAGACATCTCAGAAATATGGTTCTAAATAGATATATTGGGCCAAATAAAGCTGGCTCTTAAGTGCTCAATTTTAGACATTTTTCGCTTCTTGAACGAGCTGTGAGATTTTTTATCTACCTTCTTGTCCTTACAAAGAGTGGCACGAGAAGATAAAGCACCTCAGAATAAGGTGCGTGGTTGTATTTTGTGTCTTAGCCACCGATTGTTGAAGTTATCAAATACCGAAAGTGGAAATACTTCGGTCATTTTATTCGAATACCTGAAACTCGACTGCCAAAGGTTGTTCTGCAGTGGCAGCCACTTTGTACCAGAACGAGAGGACGCCCTTACAAAGCAGCTGACCTCTCAAATCGCAATGCTTTGCTCCAGCCACAATAGGAAGATGCCTTTGTGACCACAGCGATGAGCAACAACAGTTTAGTCTTCTTGGACGCTCTAAGCCCTTTTGGAGGCAAATGAGAATATAAGCTGTAAGGTAAGACGCTTGACACAACAAGTGTGGTAGGGAAGATACTTTAGTTTTGATAAGAAAAATAGTATTGGTAAGCAAATTCGTAAAGTATGTGACAGAAAAATATAACTAAATGATCAAACATACTATATAAACACACACTGAGCATCCTATGACACTATAAAGTAGAATAGAAAATTCAGTATCTGCCTGCCACTCCCATTTCTCTGCCATGTCTCATATCTTAGCCAAGAGCTTCTTCTATTACAAAATTGAGTAAATAACCAGCTTCCTTTCCCAATTGTTGCATCGTGCAGAGGGCAGCACAATTTTCACTTTGTATAATGATAACGATAAACGATTTTATTATCAAACGCCTTACACGGTTATACCGATCAGTGGCATTTCTTGTCATAATAAAAGATAATGCACTAAACATATAAAAATCACAGCCATAATTATCGTCAAAAAAATTATATGTTGATTCGAAATATCACAGAGTCAAACTAAATCCTAAGGCCTTGAAATATCCAAAAAAAAAAACCTTTAAAAAAAAAAAAAAAAAATCCAAGTTTAATTTAAAGAAAAAACTTAAAAAAAACAAAACGAATAAACAGAATAATGAACTAAAGTAAATAAATATGTACAATTATTGGCGAGTGAGTGTAGTATTAAAAATCTTGACGAACGAGGTAACACAACTACTGTATGCACCGTTAGTGTGGCGGCAAAGAAACGAGTTGACAGCACCATTGCGACATATCAACAGAAAAACCAAAGAGAATGGAAGACTTATAAGAGATGGGTCTTCGACGATTTAGGGAAAGATAGGAATTAAAAACAACCAGTGGGGCACACAGGGTAGTATCAGGTGGCTGAATTAAAAAAGTAAGAAATTTCAAACAATTACATAAATATTAAAATTAATCTGCAATTTTGTAGGATTAAAGCTGATTTCTGCAAGTGACCCATATTCTTTTCTCTATTTCTCTATTCTCTTTTCATCTGCATTCTTTCTTTGTTTTCAGGAATTATTTGAAGTCAAGTCCCAGGGTTTCTTGAGAAAATCTAGGCAGGTCAAATAGGTTAGTTGATTTTAAACTGGTAGATCCAGTAATAATAAAGTTCTGCTTTCTTATTCTTTGAAGTGCCTGAAAGATAAGCATACGACAGAGCAAGCGTAAACAGACGAATAAGCTAAAAACAGAGTAAGCTAAAAACAGAACTAATCGTCAAATGCTACTGCTAAATGCTTACCACCCCCCTTACTCTTCGGGAGAGCCATTTACTTTTTTTTTCAAATAGTAGGCCTAAACAGTCAGCATGTTGTAGCATACAAAACCATAGGCGCATCTTGCACTTTTTCGTTTATCAGTTAGAAAGTACAGAAGATTTCTCGTTTGAGTCTTTATTTACTAGGTTGAATTTAGAGAGGTTGAATTTCATAGGAGGTTGGAGAGATTAATCATGATTAGGACAGGAATATTTAAGCACCCCTACCTAAGAGGGTATCCAAAAATGTTTTATGATTTATCTTTCAAATTATGAACGCATTATTCAAATGCAAATTTGCAGTTTTTTCCTGTTCGAACTATTGAAATTTGACTGATATATAAAAGCTTAAAAACTCCATTTTTGACTCCTCTATAAGAATATTAAAATATTAGACTTGTCCTTCCGTTTTGGGCTAGCTTAACGTCCTTAAATTGCTTGCCAAATACGATCCTGGGAATCGTGAGGCCATGGGCGTACCCATTATTTTTTCTCAGGAGTGGGGGGGGGGCATTCGTAAACTTTAAGAAACGCATGAGGAATTTGTTTATATGCATTTTGTTAAGTTTTTACGAAACTTTGAGGTAGCCATTTTGTTCGAAATAACCCAAAGATCATATAACAGTGTCTACGGGGTTGACACAACCCTCCAGGGCCACGGGGCAAGGACTTTCAGTTTTGCTCCGGGGCCATACAAGGTTTTTATTGAAGAAATGGTCGTGTAAGCTTTGGAGGAGGCGCATTTGATCGGAAATTGGAAGTTCTAGTTCGCCTTTTAAGATTCAAAAGTGATCGGAGAACAGCTAGCCCCCCCCCCCCAACGCTCTCTTTTTTATAAATGTATCTGATAGAAATTTTGAGATAATCATTTCGTTCAGAATAATCCAAATATAGTTTTATAATGCCTCCGAGGTTGACACAAACCCCCAAAGCCCAGAGCAAAGGTTGTAAGCTGTGCCCCAGGGCTTATATAGTTTTTATGGAAGGAGTGATGGGATAAACTTTGGAGGAGGTTTATTTGACTGGAAATCAAATTCCTCTAGAGCCCGCAAGGCAAGGATCATAAATTATCCGATTTGTCCATGTTTAACCTACAGGGTCTATCATTGAGTAAAGGGGGGGATGTTTCACCATGGATCAGTCCGAAAAGACCAAGGGTATTGAGGTGAAATTTTGCGGAATGTTAATGGGTTTGGTGAGCTAAGTAAAAAGATACTATATGCATCCCCGTTATCAAAAACACATATCTGCAATATTTTAGGAACGGCTAAGGGTATTAACTTGGAACTTTCAGGGCCACTACTATTACTGCTGCTGTGGCTGTAAATGCGACTTACTCAATTATACGCATGGTCACTCAAAATACTCAACAAAAAATACTCACAATCAAGACAGAATACTAAATCAAAATACTGCGTCCATCTAGGTTGTCAGAAGGGCGTATCTGAAATGTCCCAGGATGTCCCATCAATGCCAAGGCTGATTACATTCAGTTGAAACTTTCAGGGAAAGTTAACCGGGCATTAAAAAAAAAATTAAAAGCCACTAATTAGATATTCTAGTTCTTACGCTAAAGACATGAAAAACAAGAGAAACATTGGTCACATTAACCAAAATCAAAACTTTGGAAATCAAAAAGGAACAGAAATTAATTAGAACAAAATTTCCGAAGAAGAAGTTTTCAAAGAAAAGTAAAAAAAAGATTATTAATTTTTTACCAGATGTACTTCTCTGGGAATGAGATAAATGATGTAAACCTATAGAATATGATCTAGATTATAGGCGATGGTTGATCTAGATATATAGATATATAATGATATAAGATCTAGATATATAGATATATAATGATATAAGATCTAGATATATAGATATATAATGATATAAGATCTAGATATATAGATATATAATGATATAAGATCTAGATATATAGATATATAATGATATAAGATCTAGATATATAGATATATAATGATCTAGAATATAGGCGATGGTTAACTGAATACCTGTCAAAACCGAACAAAAATTAGCTAAAAACAAATTCTGAAAAAGAAGTTTTTCAAAGAAAATTAAAGGTTATATTAAACTTAAGATCAACAGAGGTATATTCCTATAATGATTCAAACTCAAAACGACCAAAATTACTATCAAAGAACAAATAAAACCCAAAACGATCAGAAATTAAATAAGAAATCATAGCAAACAAACATACAACAGGTGCTAATATAAATGAATAAAAACCTCTTTTTTAGGTGGGGAGGTGTCTTTTACCCAACCAGTATACCTTAGACTTCTACAGTTAGGGAAGGGGGCAGTAGTAAAACCTTTTTTCTAGTAATTTTGTTCGTTTTAAGCTTTATTTGTATATTTATTTTAAGTTTTACTCGTTTTAAGATTTATTTATCCATTTATATTAGTACCTGATGTATGTTTTTGTTTGCTATGATTGTTTGTTTAATTTCTGTTTGTTTTGGGTTTTAGCCTACTTATTATTTAATAGTAATTGCTTGTTGTTTTGAGTTTGAATTGTTATAGTATTTATTTCTACTGGTCTTAAGTTTAATATAATCTTTACTTTTCTTTGAAAAACTTCTTTTTGGATTTTTTTTTCAATCAATACATAAAAACAGCGAAACTTCGTCCGATAACGAAAAAAAATTACTGAACCCTTAGCCATGCCAGAAAAAATGACATTATCTACGAATACACATAAAAACTATATCTAATCATCCATAGGGATACCAGAAACCTATACAAAATTAAATTCATAGTATATTTGGTACTTTTTAATTATACGGAAAACACCCAAGAATTTCGCTCTATAAGATCTGACAAGAACCGGTTTGCCTCTCTGCAATCGATTATGATTTGCTTATTTTGAGGGAGAATAACTACGATATAGGTAGATCTTAATTAAATATTTAATATATACAGGTGGTTAGGGGTTAGGTTAGGTTAAGTTAGGTAGGAACTTTCCCATTATATGGGCCTTTCTAAAAAGTCAAGTTCGGATAATGCTAATGAAATAAAATAAAACAAGATGAATATATAATAGTTTATAAACAAATTTGGGGTATATATTTGCACATTAGGGGTGGGGGGGGGGTTTGGGGATAAACCATTGCATATATTAAATGCGTAACCTAACCTAGGTACCTCCCCCCCCACCGACCCCCCAAAAACAACAGTTTAAATATCGTATATGCAATGAAGACCACACTATACATTCCATTACTTTATAGCGGTGTCTTGAATTAATCCGTTAGAAACGGGTTTGTCGCGACTGGTTTCCTTGTAAAGGCCCATAACTACCGTTAGGTATTTAATAGAATGTGGCCTGCGCGGCCTGCTTTCCATAATACTTTGTCGTAGTTTCCATAATTGTGTTTCTAAAGTATTTTATTTTCATTATATTTTGGTGTATTTCATTAGAATTAATCTAACTTTACTTCTTGAGTGTTTTCCGTATAATTAACATGTACCTTATATTTTGTCAAAATTATCAAAACTTAGGCTATTTTTATTTGAAACTTTAAATAATTTTCAGCAAAGATTTCATTGAAATCACCAAATTTTTCGTGGGGCTACCGTATTTTTCCGGGATCGGGGACGGGGGGGGGGAGGTCAAGGCTTCCCAAAAGGTCAATATATCTGAAAAACCCATTGCTTGGGAACTCCGTTGGAAACATGTAGCATGATGATATTAAAATATCACTTCAAAACATCACGAACTTTAAAATCTATAAAAAGTACGCACAATATGTTTGAGCACTTCATTAGAAGCATTCCATTGCTTTTTCAATTACCACTCACTTTTGCTGGTTAAGCCGTACACGAATAAAACACAGGCCTAACCTAACCACTAAGCTCTGAAGAAAAAACTGCCTCATAAAGTACTCATTTGTTTATGGATTATATGGAACCCTTTCTGACTTTTACTTATCCCTCAATTTCTAGTCACACGGTGACCTTGTCATTTCTTTACCCTCGCAATAATAAATCAACCTTTTCATTTCTCCACACCCCTTCTTTATTTGTTTGCATTTCCGAATTGTTAATCCTATTTCTGATATCATCTTAATAAGTCGCTTGACTACTTTGTTATGGTAAGCCTAGCAATATTGCCAACGTGGAACCAAGTTGAATAAACATCAACATTATTATAGGATATGAATCGAAATGGTGCCATTTCACGAACGGGGACGGGTTTCGACTTTATAAATGAAGATACAGAAAAATGTATTTTTCGGAATCCTTGGGGGGGGGGGTTAACTAAAAAGCAAAAGAAATCTTTCCCAAATTCTATGGACGACTGTCCCTCCCCTAAATCGGAGCCCTGCTTTACGATATGTAAGCTTAACGCTCAAATGTCCAAAAAGCAAACTGACCTTGGATGGCAAAATGTCATTTTTTTGTTTAGAATTTAATGTTTGTTGTTGTTTTTGGGTGTTGATTTTTATACCCCATTATTTTCCTTTTCGCACGATGGGTTATAAATGCATACACACATACATTACAAGAAATTACTTTATATTGTGTTTTTCAACTCATTTAAAAGGTTTTATCCCCAAAATGTTTTACTAAATAATTATTATATGTGTAATCTTTATGTTGAATCAATTGGCGAGGTAAATTTTTTATGTTTGTTCAATTAATCTAATTCATTAGATAAACATTTCTTGTAATTACAGAATTTGATGAAGAGAAACATGAGTAAGCACGGGAGGCCAGAGGTGTATTTTGCCTCTTCTTTCATTATAGACTTTCTGGGAAAAAAACTGCATTTGTGTTGAATATATACTTGTTTACCGTCGATATCCAGTATTCTTCTTCTTTTTTTTCTTTTTCTACGAGATATATAGATATTTTAGGCTTAAATTATTTTTACTATAAGGGGATAAATAAACAAGAATAGTAAACTCAGCTATATAATTATTATGTGTCTAATCCTTATGTTAAATAGATTAGTGAAGTCATTTTGTTTTATATTTGTTTAATTAATCTAATTCACTAGTTAAAATTCCATAATCTGATTAGGGGAAACAGGAGTAAGCAGAGTAGGCCAGAGGTTTATTTTTGCCTCTTTTTTCATTATAGACTTTCTGAAGAAGTAAAAACTGAATTTGTATAGAATATATACTTGTTTACCGGCGATACCCAGTATTCTTTTTTTACTATTTTTTACGAGATATATAGATATTTCAGACTTAAATTATTTTTACGATAAGGGGATAAATAAACAACTCAACTATATAATTATTATGTGTCTAATCTTTATGTTAAATGATTAGCAAAGTCAATTTTTAATATTTGTTCAATTAATTTAATTTATTAGCAAAAATTACATAATCTGATGAGGGGAAACAGGAGTAAGCAGGGGAGGCCAGTGGTTTAGTTTTGCCTCTCCTTTCATTGTAGACTTTCTGAAGAAAAAAAACTGCATTTGTGTAGAATATATACTTTCCGTCGATACCCAGTGTTTACCGTCAATACCCAGTGTTCTTTTTTTCTTCTTTTTTTACGAGAGGTATAGATATTTCAGACTTAAATTATTTTTACGATAAGGGGATAAATAAACAAGAATAGTAAACTCAATTATATAATTATTATTTGTCTAATGTTTATGTTGAATCGATTAGTGATGTAAATTTTTATGTTTGTTCAATTAATCCGACTCATTTTGTAAATATTTCTTAAAATTACAGAATTTGATGGGGGAAACAAGAGTAAGCAGGGGAAGCCAAACGTTTATTTTCGCCTCTCCTTTCGTTATAGGCTTTGTAGAAAAAACTACATTTGCGTTGAATATATACTTGTCTACCATCGATATCCATTATTATTTTTTGTTTTTACGAAAAAAAAACGTAAAAAATTATAGCCAACGATGTTAAAGTAGCATGAGAGTGTAGCATTATATTATTTAGTGAAGAATGTCGTAGATCACATGTTTCATATGAACTCCTTTTCTGTAGAAATACTTGAAAATATTTGTAAAATTGTTTGATTTTTTTTGTGATTTGATGTGTCTGGTTTGTCCAATTAACCGTTTTGATGCTGTGGATCCAGTGATGTCAAGCCATGGAAATTTAGGAGGGGGGACAAATGTGTTTTTTTTTTGAAAATCTACTGGTGGAGGGTAATTGTGTTGTTCTTATCAATCAAAATACAAAAAAAGATGTTTCAATGAAAATACTAAAGAAAGATGTTTTTTTAAAATCTCGAAAGAATTCCAATCTCTCCCCCCCCCTTGTCCAATTGGTGCTATTATATGGATGGCTATTTATCAATTTCTTAAATTTTTGGTTTCATTTTCAGACAAGCTGATTCTTTCCGGATAAATGAATTTTTTTCTACTATATTTTATTGATTCCGAAAATCTAGCACCAGATGGCTTTATATATTTGATATTGTATTTAATATATATATATATATATATATATATATATATATATATATATATATATATATATATATATATATATATATATATATATATATATATATATATATATATATATATATATATATATATATATATATATATATATATATATATATATGTATATATATATATATATATATATATATATATATATATATATATATATATATATATATATATATATATATATATATATATATAGTATATATATATATATATATATATATATATATATATATATATATATATATATATATATATATATATATATATATATATATATATATGTATATATGTATATATTATATGTGTTGTTCTTATCAATCAAAATACAAAAAAAGATGTTTCAATGAAAATACTAAAGAAAGATGTTTTTTTTAAATCTCGAAAGAATTCCAATCTCTCCCCCCCCCCCTTGTCCAATTGGTGCTATTATATGGATGGCTATTTATCAATTTCTTAAATTTTTGGTTTCATTTTCAGACAAGCTGATTCTTTCCGGATAAATGAATTTTTTTCTACTATATTTTATTGATTCCGAAAATCTGGCACCAGATGGCTTTATATATTTGATATTGTATTTAATATATAAATATATATATATATATATATATATATATATATATATATATATATATATATATATATATATATATATATATATATATATATATATATATATATATATATATATATATATATATATATATATATATATATATATATATATATATATATATATATATATATATATATATATATATATATATATATATATATATATATATATATATATATATATATATATATATATATATATATATATATATATATATATATATATATATATATATATATATATATATATATATATATATATATATATATGTATATATTATATGTATTTGATATATATTTTTGCATCTTCAGAGACATAACTCTCATAGATTTTTTTTTTTTCTGCTTTAACCCACACCCTTTTCCACTAATCATATATATGTCAATTTAAGGGGAGTATTTTATCAAGCGAATCCTCGTTGAAATCTCGACACTTTTCATTTTATATTTTGATAATTTGCCTCTGCTTGTGTGTATTATCTGGCCCCCCTCCCTTATTCTCATTCAAAATAAATTTCCCGATACACACCTGCAGAATATAGTGATTATATAATATAGTATAGTGATAATATAGTATATTATCTATAATATAGTATATAGTATAATATAATATAGTATAATAATATAGTATAGTGATATAGTATAGTATAGTGATATAATTTGTTACCCATGTTGGGATAGCCTTCCATGCCCCACTTGTCCAGCGTTTGTTTTCTTTATGTTTGTTATGTTTTTTGTTTTTTTCTTTAACCAGGTTTTTTTCTTTCTCTCTTTGTTATGATGAGGAAATTTTTGTTTGGTTTTGTTTTGTTTTTTTTTTTTGGGGGGTTTGTTTTGTTTTTATTATTATTATTAATACCCAATTTTACGAGCTTTGCTCTCTGTTGGGGTTATATGTTTTTTTGTTATGTTGATTTATTCAAATAAAATCTTCTTCTTCTTCTTCTATAATATAGTGATAATATAGTATATAGTAATAAGTGACATAAGATAAGATAAGATAAGATAAGTTTTATTCTTCATTAAATACACATACAATATTAGATGTTATAAATCCCTCAAAGGCTCATTGGCCTGTACAAAGAGGGAAGACATATGAATTACATACTCAAGGATAAAAAACAAAAGAAAATTTAAAATGATCACTTACTCACATATGAAGGAGAAGAAAAGAAAATATAAATAAAATAGAAACTATAGAAAAAATTAGAATAAATAAACTAAATTAATTAATTATATTAAATAGACTCAAAAAAAAAAAAAAAAAAAAAAAAAAAAAAAAAAAAAAATATTACTATAAGCGAATTCCTGTCGTCGAAACAGACTGTAATTATTAGACTTTAATAAAATGGTGCGAAAGCAATAAAATTTAACCTATCCTCATGAATGCTACTCCTTAGTGAACTATACAAGTTTCACCAATAAAAAATGATAATCATACCTGAGGCCTGGGAGTCATAGCGCAGAGAAAACCACCATAAAACAAACTAACCATTCAGGGGACATCAACTCCAAAAAAAAAAAAAAAAAAAAAAAAAAAAAAAAAAAAAAAAAAAATTATTCAGTTTGATTTTTAACTAAAATGTTCCTTAAGAATCCTCTTGAACGTGCCAAACGAGTGACATTTCTGTACTGAAAAAGACAGGGAGTTCCAAAACTGATGACAAGCGATGAGGGGATTGAAATATGACCGCACAGTAGGAGTAGGAGGAATGCAGATATTATGTGACGAACGAAGGTTATATGGAGCTGAATCAGAAATAAACTGAGAAGTTTTTTGAAGGGATTTTGGAAGATCGCCATGAAGCTGATGAAAAGCAAAAGAAGCACAAGAAAGAATGTAGATAGACGCGGTGTATTTAGAAGCGGTCTTGGTTAATAACTGTTGGTGACAATAATCAGACGCGGTGTTTTAATATAATTGCAAGACAACAACCTCATTATATAAAGAAATGTATAAATGCATGTTAAGGACCCGTTCGAGACACATTACAGGAAAAGGAAGAGGAAAAGACCATTTAGAAGTTATCCGGTTTGGGTGTGTTTGAGTTTTCGAATGACACCCAAACTCAGTGAGAGCTTAACCCCAATCACGACTATACGGTGTCTAAACGAAAGGCTTTCATCAAGCAGGATACCAAGAAATCGGACCAACCGACTCTTTGGTCTACGCAAGAAGCCTTGTGACACCTGAAGCTGTGTCAGTTGAGGGAAAGCTACACCAATTCGAAAAAAAATAAGAAAATGTGACTTAGTAACATTCAATGCCAAGTAATTCGCCTCAAACCATGAAACTACTCTCTCAAATATTACCACCAGATTAGACCTGACATCACATTCCGTCCTCCCTAGAGTCCCTAAAGTGCTGTCGTCAGCAAAAGCAACGAGGCAATCTTCATTAGAAGTAGCATTGGGACACGAAGGAACACTCGGATGACATAGATTGCAGCATACCAGAGGGCTGGTATTCTTGACTGCTGAAATCAGATCATTGACATAAATCAGAAATAAAACGGGACCAAGAACAGATCCCTGGGGGACACCATATTCTACTTCAGAAGGGCTTTGGAAAAGCGGATCAATTGAAATAAGTCTACCAGAAAGATATGATTCAAACCAAGAAAAAACATTTGATCTTATACCAATATGCGATAATTTCCAAAGAAGAATCTGATGAGTCAAAGAATCAAAAGCTTTACGAACATCCAAAAATAAAGCTTCCGGGATAAGACCAAAATCTATTGCCGAATGACTGAAATTCAAGAGAGATGCGCAAGCATGCTCTGTAGAGTGATTCGCTCGGAATCCAAACTGGAAATCATGGAAAAAATTTTTGACATCCAGAAAACTAAGAAGCCAGGATAGCATAGCCTTCTCAAAAATTTTGCTGAAAACAGATAGAAGAGAAATTGGCCTATAATTAGCAGGATCACTCCGGGACCCACCTTTATACAGCACTATAACCTTAGCTCGCTTGAGTGATTCAGGGAAAATTACATTCACGAAAGACAGATTGACAAGCTTAGTCAATGGTGACAGAATAGCGGGAAGAATGGCACGGATAACCCTTGTAGGAATTCTGTCTGGCCCTGAAGACGATGAACCTTTAAGTGCATTTACGATCCGAGCTACCTCAAACTCAGAAACAGGGTTCAAAACCATTGACTTTAAACATGGGGGTCCAAGATAGGCTCTGAAATCGCAACGAGGAGTTGTAGAGCTCACAGATGAAGCAGTCGCTTTTCCTATATTAGCAAAATAAGACGTAAGCTCTAGCTGAACATTTTATTCTCCTTGAACAGTTTTACCGTCAACTATAAGCGTTGTTGGAACTGAAGGCGGAGGGGGAGTAGGTTTAAGTACAGAATTAATAATTTTACATGTCTTCCCAACATCCTTTCCACACTCAGAAAATTTCCTGTGATAATACTGAGACTTGGCCTTCCGACACAGAGAATTAAATATATTCCTATAGACCTTGAACCGCTGATGATGAGAAGCAGATGACGAAGCCTTATATAGTTTCCACAGATAATTTTTCCTTTTCTAGCTTTTATGGAGACCTGGAGTCATCCACGGATTCAGCAGTACTATCCTTTTCGAGGTATGAGGCTTTGGATTCTGGTGGCAAACTTCTAGGATACCTTCTTTTACTGAATCATAAAAGAAATCAAAAGAGCGGTTAAAATATAGTGATTTTTGAGGTTTTACTGCTTTTTTATTTTTGGTATTTACTTCAATTGTAATGACCAGGAGGAGAAGGCGGTGCAAATTATTTTAACCCTGTAAGAGGAACAATATGAGGATAATAATATAAAATTGAGAACATTACTCGATATATCACTCAATATGAGAACAATAAAAATCAAAACCATGAACAATATAATATCAAAACAACATCAATAAATAGTATCAAAAATTTACTTTCTGTAAGTATAAAAAAAATTTCGACTTCCATTTTTAAGTCTAAAATGTACTGTTAAATTTAAAATTACGTTTTGTATTTAACTTTCAAAAATTTAAGGGTAACGTTGAACTGCAAAAAAATTACAATTGTAATGATCATGAAGAAAAAGACTTACAAATTATTTTTGCTTCCGTACGAGGATCAATATAACTCAATATGATAACAATAATATCAAAAACTATTTTTTGCTCTCGTGCAGAATTTACTTTTTTGTATAAATGCAAAAATCGAAATTTGCCCACATATATTGCTGACACAATGTGACATTACAGTTATTTTACTAACAATAAAACTAACATTCAAGTTATTTTAACAATAAAGCTTTTTACTAACAATAAATATTTTTACTAGCGTTATTTTTATCTTTTTATCACATTCCTTTTTTATCCTTTTTTATGAAAGAGTTCTTAACGTTAGCATGGGCTCTATTTTGTTTGCATTTATATTACTTGTTTAATGACGATATAACAGGATAGGATATGACATGATATGCTCCATAAATAAAACCACATGGTCCATGGTTTACAGGAATCACAACAAAACAAAAATACAAAGAAAACTCACAAAAAACAACAGATATCTCATCCTCATTACCCACATGCTCTAATGAGCTCATCTTCCCTTATCCTGAAATAAAGGGTCATTTTCATAGTCCCTTATTACCTCATCTTCACTATATAAAAATGGTGACCAACCTGAGCTTTGAAAGTTTTAGTCGCTCTTTGCTTCGTCTTAACAATAAAAAAAAAAAAAAAAAAAAAAAAAAAAAACTGTATTTTCAGAGATTAGGCAACAGGAAACAAAAGAAAATAGAAAATGAAGGTATAAATTATTTTGAATAATGGATCATGAAAGAAAACAGAAAATGGTTTCTTCCCATTGCCCATAAAAGTTACAGAAACAAGCGAATAAATTCTAAATGAGAACATTCTAAGAAAAAAGGAGCAATTTATTACCAGGAAATTTACTGAATTCAACCAATAAGAAAATTATTTTGCTCTTTTTTTGTGGAAGAAACCCTATGGCCCTCGGTAAAATTCGAAATTCCTGGCTGCAGGAACCACCCATGGGGTTCGGAGCCCGGGCTCCCCGAAAATCCCAAGTTATCCGATTACACAAAGAATCCTAAGTATCCATGAAATTTTCTTTTTACTAGCAAAAATACCCCCCCCCCTCGCATAAAAATAAATTAAAAAAAAAATCCTGTAAACATACCTGTCTGGCTGTTTGCACTTATTACTAGAAATAGTTACTTCAATAGTGCCTGCTGAGAAGAAACTAAGAAGGCAGAGGGAGAAAGAGGTTTTTTAGGCTCCGTACAGATTCAATATTCTGGTTGTGCACTCCTATTACTATGAATAAATGCATCAATAGTGCCTGCTGAAAAGAAACTAAGAAGGCAGAGGGAGAAAGAGGTTTTCTTAGGCTCCGTAGAGATTCAATATTCTGGTTGTGCACTCCTATTACTATGAATAATTGCATCAATAGTGCCTGCTGAAAACAAACTAAGAAGGCAGAGGGAAAAAGAGGTTATTTTAGGCTCTGTACAGATTCAATGCTCTGGTTGTGTACTCCTACTACTATGAATAAATGCATCAATAGTGCCTGCTGAAAAAAAAAATAAGAAGGCAGAGGGAGAAAGAGGTTTTTTTAGGCTCCGCACAGATTCAATGCTCTGGTTGTGTACTCCTATTACTATGAATAAATGCATCAATAGTGCCTTCTGAAAAGAAACTAAGAAGGCAGAGGGAGAAAGAGGTTTTTTTAGGCTCCGTAGAGATTCAATATTCTGGTTGTGCACTCCTATTACTATGAATAATTGCATCAATAGTGCCTGCTGAAAACAAACTAAGAAGGCAGAGGGAAAAAGAGGTTATTTTAGGCTCTGTACAGATTCAATGCTCTGGTTGTGTACTCCTACTACTATGAATAAATGCATCAATAGTGCCTGCTGAAAAAAAAATAAGAAGGCAGAGGGAGAAAGAGGTTTTTTTAGGCTCCGCACAGATTCAATGCTCTGGTTGTGTACTCCTATTACTATGAATAAATGCATCAATAGTGCCTTCTGAAAAGAAACTAAGAAGGCAGAGGGAGAAAGAGGTTTTTTTAGGCTCCGTACAGATACAATATTCTATTTGTGCACTCCTATTACTATGAATAAGTGCATCAATAGTGCCTGCTGAAAAGAAACTAAGGCGGCAGAGGGAGAAAAAGGTTTTTTTAGGCTCCGTACAGATTCAATATTCTAGTTGTGCACTCCTATTACTATGAATAATTGCATCAATAGTGCTTGCTGAAAAGATACTAAGAAGGCAGAGGGAGAAAGAGGTTTTTTTTAGGCTCCGTACAGATTCAATCTTCTAGTTGTGCACTCCTATTACTATGAATAATTGCATCAATAGTGACTGCTGAAAAGAAACTAAGAAGGCAGAGGGAGAAAGAGGTTTTTTTTAGGCTCCGTACAGATTCAATCTTCTAGTTGTGCACTCCTATTACTATGAATAATTGCATCAATAGTGCCTGCTGAAAAGAAACTAAGAAGGTAGAGGGAGAAAGAGGTTATTTTAGGTTATTTTGTATTACTATGAATAAATGCATCAATAGTGCCTGCTGAAAAGAAACTAAGAAAATAGAGGGAGAAAGAGGTTTTTTTTGGCTCCGTACAGATTCAATCTTCTAGTTGTGCACTCCTGTTACTATGAATAATTGCATCAATAGTGCCTGCTGAAAAGAAACTAAGAAGGTAGAGGGAGAAAGAGGTTATTTTAGGTTATTTTGTATTACTATGAATAAATGCTTCAATAGTGCCTGCTGAAAAGAAACTAAGAAAATAGAGGGAGAAAGAGGTTTTTTTTGGCTCCGTACAGATTCAATATTCTGGTTGTGCACTCCTGTTACTATGAATAAATGCATCAATAGTGCCTGCTGAAAAGAAACTAAGAAGGCAGAGGGAGAAAGAGGTTTTTTTAGCCTCCGTACAGATTCAAAATTCTAGTTGTGCATTGACAATCGACAACTGACAATCGACGGTCAGTTGTTTTTTGCTTTTTTTCGGGAAAGTGCAAATCATATTAACTGTCCTTGTTTGAAAAAAGAAAAAAAAATAATACATTGTTACCACATCGCTCTTTACTTATTCTCCGTAGAGATTCTATATTCTAGTTGTGCACTCTTATTACTATGAATAATTGCATCAATTGTGCCTGCTGAAAAAAAACTAAGACGGCAGAGGGAGAAAGAGGTTTTTTTAGGCTCCGTACATATTCAATATTCTGGTTGTGCACTCCTATTACTATGAATAAATGCATCAATATTGCCTGCTGAAAAGAAACTAAGAAGGCAGAGGGAGACAGAGGGTTTTTTAGGCTCCGTACAGATTCAATATTCTATTTGTGCACTCCTATTACTATGAATAATTGCATCAATAGTGCCTGCTGAAAAGAAACTAAGAAGGCAGAGGGAGAAAGAGGTTTTTTTAGTCTCCGTACCGATTCAATATTCTAGTTGTGGACTCCTATTACTATGAATAAATGCATCAATAGTGCTTGCTGAAAAGAAACTAAGAAGGCAGAGGGAGAAAGAGGTTTTTTTAGTCTGCGTACAGATTCAATATTCTGGTTGTGCACTCCTATTACTATGAATAAATGCATCAATAGTGCTTGCTGAAAAGAAACTAAGAAGGCAGAGGGAGAAAGAGGTTTTTTTAGTCTGCGTACAGATTCAATCTTCTTGTTGTGCACTCCTGTTACTATGAATAATTGCATCAATAGTGCCTGCTGAAAAGAAACTAAGAAGGTAGAGGGAGAAAGAGGTTATTTTAGGTTATTTTGTATTACTATGAATAAATGCGTCAATAGTGCCTGCTGAAAAGAGACTAAGAAAATAGAGGGAGAAAGAGGTTTTTTTTGGCTCCGTACAGATTCAATATTCTGGTTGTGCACTCCTGTTACTATGAATAAATGCATCAATAGTGCCTGCTGAAAAGAAACTAAGAAGGCAGAGGGAGAAAGAGGTTTTTTTAGCCTCCGTACAGATTCAATATTCTAGTTGTGCATTGACAATCGACAACTGACAATCGACGGTCAGTTGTTTTTTGCTTTTTTTCGGG
The DNA here is from genome assembly GCF_049724085.1 of Artemia sp. Qi Xiang Cuo. Classification (NCBI taxonomy): domain Eukaryota; kingdom Metazoa; phylum Arthropoda; class Branchiopoda; order Anostraca; family Artemiidae; genus Artemia; species Artemia sp. Qi Xiang Cuo. Next base: position 5,484,952 of record NC_142807.1, read on the forward strand.
AAAGTGCAAATCATATTAACTGTCCTTGTTTGAAAAAAAAAAATAATACATTTTTACCACATCGCTCTTTACTTATTCTCCGTAGAGATTCTATATTCTAGTTGTGCACTCCTATTACTATGAATAATTGCATCAATTGTGCCTGCTGAAAAAAAAACTAAGACGGCAGAGGGAGAAAGAGGTTTTTTAGGCTCCGTACATATTCAATATTCTGGTTGTGCACTCCTATTACTATGAATAATTGCATCAATAGTGCCTGCTGAAAAGAAACTAGGAAGGTAGAGGGAGAAAGAGGTTCTTTTAGGCTCCGTACAGATTCAATATTCTGGTTGTGCACTCCTATTACTATGAATAATTGCATCAATATTGCCTGCTGAAAAGAAACTAAGAAGGCAGAGGGAGAAAGAGGTTTTTTTAGGCTCCGTACAGATTCAATATTCTATTTGTGCACTCCTATTACTATGAATAATTGCATCAATAGTGCCTGCTGAAAAGAAACTAAGAAGGCAGAGGGAGAAAGAGGTTTTTTTTAGGCTCCATACAGATTCAATATTCTAGTTGTGTACTCCTATTACTATGAATAATTGCATCAATAGTGCCTGCTGAAAAGAAACTAAGAAGGCAGAGGGAGAAAGAGGTTTTTTTAGGCTCCGTACAGATTCAATATTCTAGTTGTGCACTCCTATTACTATGAATAATTGCATCAATATTGCCTGCTGAAAAGAAACTAAGAAGGCAGAGGGAGAAAGAGGTTTTTTTAGGCTCCGTTTAGATTCAATATTCTATTTGTGCACTCCTATCACTATGTATAAGTGCATCAATAGTGCCTGCTGAAAAGAAACTAAGACGGCAGAGGGAGAAAGAGGTTTTTTTAGGCTCCGTACATATTCAATCTTCTGGTTGTGCACTCCTATTACTATGAATAATTGCATCAATAGTGCCTGCTGAAAAGAAACTAAGATGGCAGAGGGAGAAAGAGGTTTTTTTAGGCTCCGTACAGATTCAATATTCTAGTTGTGCACTCCTATTACTATGAATAATTGCATCAATATTGCCTGCTGAAAAGAAACTAAGAAGGCAGAGGGAGAAAGAGGTTTTTTTAGGCTCTGCGTACAGATTCAATATTCTGGTTGTGCACTCCTATTACTATGAATAATTGCAGCAATAGTGCTTGCTGAAAAGAAACTAAGAAGGGAGAGGGATAAAGGGGTTTTTTTAGGCTCCGTACAGATTCAATGCTCTGGTTGTGCACTATTATTACTATGAATAAATGCATCAATAGTGCCTGCTGAAAAAAGAAACTAAGAAGGCAGAGGGAGAAAGAGGTTTTTTTAGGCTCCGTACATATTCAATATTCTGGTTGTGCACTCCTGTTACTATGAATAAATGCATCAATAGTGCCTGCTGAAAAGAAACTAAGAAGGCAGAGGGAGAAAGAGGTTTTCTTAGGCTCCGTAGAGATTCAATATTCTATGGTTGTGCACTCCTATTACTATGAATAAGTGCATCAATAGTGCCTGCTGAAAAGAAACTAAGACGGCAGAGGGAGAAAGAGGTTTTTTTAGGCTCCGTACAGATTCAATATTCTATTTGTGCACTCCTATTACTATGAATAAGTGCATCAATAGTGCCTGCTGAAAAGAAACTAAGACGGCAGAGGAGAAAGAGGTTAGGTCCGTACAGATTCAATATTCTAGTGTGCACTCATACTATGAATAATTGCATCAATAGTGCCTGCTGAAAAGAAACTATGAAGGCAGAGGGAGAAAGAGGTTTTTCTTAGGCTCCATACAGATTCAATATTATAGTTGTGCACTCCAGTTACTATGAATAATTACATCAATAGTGCCTGCTGAAAAGAAACTAAGAAGGCAGAGGGAGAAAGAGGTTTTTTTAGCCTCCGTACAGATTCAATATTCTAGTTGTGCATTGACAATCGACAACTGACAATCGACGGTCAGTTGTTTTTTGCTTTTTTTCGGGAAAGTGCAAATCATATTAACTGTCCTTGTTTGAAAAAAAAAAAAATAATAAATTGTTACCACATCGCTATTTAATTATTCTCCTTAGAGATTCTATATTCTAGTTGTGAACTCCTATTAATATGAATAATTGCATCAATTGTGCCTGCTGAAAAGAAACTAAGAAGGCAGAGGGAGAAAGAGTTTTTTTTAGGCTCAACAACTGCAGCCAAACTTGAAAAGACAAACTTAAAGTTAGAATAGCCCTTCCTATTCCAGTTTCACAGTCTATAAATGTTACAGAAGAAACCGATTATATGTTTAATAGGATCAATAATGGGAGAAAAAACAGTAAATAGGTAGCAAGCTTAGTTTTTCTTTAAAATTAATTTGATTTTTTTTTCACAAAACAAGTTTTTCAAAGAAAATAAAGAGCTCCATGAAACCAAAAATGAGCAGAAAAAAATTTAAATAATCTTACAAGCATAAAACAGCCACAAATCACCATCAATAGATAAATGAAACGCAAATGGAACAAAAATTACAATAAATAAGCGAGTCCAACTCAAAACTTGCAAAAATTAAAGTGAATAGGGTTGAGAACCCCCATGGCTTCTCATGAACAGAACATAATTTGCACTTTACTGAAAAGAAAATACATAAAATGTTTTTCGTTTTTCACTTTAATAAACATAAAGTTATTAAGATTTTAAGGGATAAATATCAGTATAAGCATATTAAACTGACAATCGACGATCAGTTGTTTTTTGTTTTTTTTCGGGAAAGTGCAAATTATATTAACTGTCCTTGTTTGAAAAAAAAAAAATAATACATTGTTCCCACATCGCTCTTTACTTAGACAGTGTTATTGAGCTGCCTAAGATCCCTTTTATTCCAATAGCTCACATCAACCACCAATCTTTTCTACAAACTTAGGAATTTAGTTTTTCTTGACCAAAAACTAAATATACCTTTTGGTACTTTGGTACAATTTCAGTGAAGGTTGGTATTATGTGAATCTATTTTTTTTTTGAGATGATTAAATAAAATTGCTCATATGATTAATACGTTGTATCGGTGAACTGGCCAAGCAAAAAAAAAAAAAAAAAAAAAAAAAAAAAAAAAAAAAAAAAAAAAAATGGTGGACTCAAAGAAAGATTCTGTGGTCATATACAAAAATGTTAGTTTTAGCCTTTTGTTTTCCTGGAATAAACCCCTATGAAATCCCCTGAGATTACAGGCGGTGATCCACTATAACTAGAGATATATGAACTTATGAAAAAGCAAGCATAGATAAGGTTTTTCTATTCAAGTTTCTCCTTCAATCTACAGAACCCTTCTTTGAAAAGGGACTAATTGTACCCATACATACTTAGATGGAATCAAAACACCTATCCCATCTGAACCATCAAGAAAATCAGAACTTTTGAGTTTTGCGTTACTTGCAGAACTCAAAAGTTTTAAATTGGCTGCTGGAAGCTTGATCTGCAAGCAGATACACACGCTAGTGCATGCGATTCATTTAACAGACACTATATTGAGTTTTTTAATGTCCTATGTGCATTGCAAAAGAGGTGTGTTCAGAATATATTCAAGGGGCTAAAATTTCCGAAGAGTACAGGCAAATATGGACAAGGTCCAATATGACCTTCATATATTGAATGCAAAAATGTACCAAGCCATGAATACTTGATCTGTTTCCCCGCATCATGAGGGGAAAAACAAACCTGCTTTCTTTGAAAGCTCATTAGCGTTAATTGCGTGTATCTAAGACACATTCATTTGTTTTAGGAGTATCCACTCCAAATTAAGAAACCAGACTTACAGTAGGTTTAAATTTGTAAAACTTGTAAAAAGTGGTCTGCAGCTTCAAACAAGGCTGAGGATCCCATTCGCAGTTCTTACCGTGACCTCATCTCCCCCGTTCAACTGCAGACTGCTTTTAGATATAATATTTGCAGTGATGTTCTGCAAGATGGACCTCTCAGGAAAATTGTCATTATCAGATTATCAATACCTAAGTATATTAATTCCTCAGAAACTTTTTAGTTAGTATATTTTCTATAGTTACAGATAATAAAGTGATGTTACTAACAGGTATCCCAGCTTTTCAACTTCTTCTTTCTTCAGGACATACCATTCTTTCCCAAAATTATATCCATACTATATGTTTAGTTTCATACAAGCTACTTTACCACATTTTCCTTCAAATAGCAATTTCTATAAATTGATTCAATACTGAATTATTTTCCATTTTAAAGTCGAGTCGTCGGTGCGGTCCAAGGCAGTTAATGTTCGGTATCTCAACTATTACTCATATCCATTCGTGTTATTTCCTTATATATCTCAATCCACGGTCAGTTCTGTAGAAATTCTTTACAATTCAAGAGTTGAAGAGGTTGCTAGCCATTACCTGAAACCAAAATTTTGGGTTATAGACTTATCTATTTTTTTCAAAGAATCAGCGAATATTTAAAAGTGCATCGAACAAAGAGGTACCTAATCGTTAATTATGAGTGTTCATTTTTCTTCAGACTTTTGTTGTTGAACAATATGAAACTTCTCTGAATATCAAAGATATGGGTACAATTCCTTCAAGATCCGTCCAAGGAATTCCAAGTTCTTAATTCTTTCCCAAATTTCCCAGGAGAGTTAAACGTCATCAGTTTTTCTAATAAAGGATAAAAAGTCATTAATCATAATTGTCTTCTTGAACACACCCCATTATCTTTTGGCTTCGATTCCGGTTTCCATCACATATTAGCTGTCATTTCAAGAATAGCGAAAATGTATCTCTTCCTGTTTTTCTTTTTTTTTTCTACTTCCGTTTTGAAATTTACTCTTTTCAAATTATTATTTAACATTTTAAATCCATCCACATTCGACTAATCAGTTCAATTACGGTTGAAAATATTTTTAAATTTTTTATAGGAAAAAAAAACTCTTGATAGTATAATTTTATTGCGCATAAAAGCACCTTTCTCATAAACTATGAAAAACACAAGTTTTCCATTGGATTAAATCGGTACGAGAAAAATAATTGTAATTTTATTGTCTTCAGAGAATCGTTTTAAAATTATATCATGCATCATAAAGTGTCCAAAAGTTCTTATGTTTTATTGTAAGTGTTTTGGCAATTCTTAGGACGAAGAGGATATTATGGGATAATAATAAGTTATTTTCCGAAAAAAAAAATTATAAATCCTCCCTCTCTTTCTTATATAAAACCTGACAGTAAGTTTCAATTTCACTTGCCAGCCTATAAACCTTCTTGGGTGTGTGAGTCTGTAATCGGTTTGTCTTACCAACTTTTCAGTGTTAAATTTGAACAGCTACTGTAGCCTATGACTCAATTCTACTGTAGCCTATGACTCATTGCGTTGCATCGTTGCCGTGATTTGATTTCTGTATAGGTGGCTCAACCCTGACGCTAAAACAAAACAATTTTTTTGAGATATTTCAAAAAATTTTGAAGGATAGCCCTAAGTTCCTTAGACTAAACCCCTCCTCCAAATCCTCTTTAACGGTGGATTACATCCTATTATGAAATGAATTTGCTTTTATCACCTTCTTGGTACATAATTATATATTTTTTGGTGGAGAGCTGACATTTCGGGCAATACAATTTTAAAATACACTAAAAGCAGATTCACTCTTTAGAATATACATAAAATAATTGGGAATATTATAAATATTCTAGGTTTATGGAGAGGGGGACCTTAGAAACTCTTCCACGAATGCCTTCAAGAGGGATTAAGCATTTAGTAAACATGATCCATCTCAACAATAGATTGTAATTTGACGCGTGAAATATTGCACGTACTTCGATTCCTTCAAACAACTTGTTTGTTTTGAAACTAGCTATTGTTTTCATTTTAGAGCCTCAAAGGGGCTTTGGTTGGAAGACTGGGCCTTCAGCCATTACATGGCGTTTTTTCTATTCCATTTTTTGTTCTTAGGGTTGATTTCTGATTTTTCCTACCATATACAAGAGTTTTCGATCTCTGGTGCTAAAGTGATCTGAGCTACAGCGGTAGCTAGCAACCTAGTAAAAGACGATCCCGTCCCTTATTAAAAACTACAATAGCCCATAAATTCTAAAAATACAGCCACATCAAAACAAGAGGCACACTATTAGAACCACCTTGTCCAAAACCCCTATATAGGAAACTTATCGTCTCTTTGCTTGAACAACAAGGAAAATATATTGACTTGAAAATAAAGAAAAGTGGCTGAAACCCCAATATTCTGCATATATGACATCTTTTCTTTCTCATCAGATAGCTTGGTACTGGAACATCATAGAGACATGTTTAATGGCTCGTTTTAAACGAAATTAATGTGGCTAAAACTTTTTGTAATAGAAAAATAAATTTTAAAATACAATCAATTTCTTAAGAAAAACTGCATTTATCATGTACAAGATTGATCAACGACGTCATAATAGTACATTGTAGCCAGGTCGTTTCTTACTATTAATTAAAAAAACTTCCCGAAAAAGAGGTTTTTCAAAGAAAACTAAAGACAATTTTAAACTTAAGATCAGTAGATACCTGTTAAAATTCAAACTGAAAACGATCAGAAATTAAACAAACAATCATAGCAAAAAAAAAACATACAACAGGTACTAAAATTAATGGATAAATAAATCTTAAAGTAAGTAATGCTTAAATTGAATATGCAAATCAAGTTTAAAACAAAAAAAATATTTTGCTATTGAAGTATAAATAAAACCCAAAACAAACAGAAATTGAATAAAGAATCAATACAAACAAACATACAATAGATACTAATGTAAATGAATAAATAAATCTTAAAACGAGTGAAACTTAAATCGAACATGCAAATCAAGCTTGAAACCAACAAAAATCACTACAAACAATAGTTTGGGTATCACCTCCGTCTCTCACTGTAAAAGTCTAAAACCTACAGCGTCATGGCACTATACTGAAAACGTATTGTATTGCAAATATTTTCTTTTGTATTAAATATTGAATATAAACATTAGAATTACAGTAAAATTTTGAACTGATGAGCTTTCAGCAATTAGTACCATTATACATCAAATATTCAGTTTAATTTATTAGTTCTTTCTAAAATTGTTCAAGTCCCATAAAATTGTCCCATTCCTCAACTTTAAAAACCTAACGCCTACTGCGTCATTGTCACTTCACTGAAAACGAATTATATTAAAAATATTTTCTTTTCCAGTTCTTACAGCATTGAAAATGAAAATAAAATTACAGTGAAATAAAATCTTGAACTGATGGATCTTTCAACAATTAATATCATTATGTATCAAATATTCAATTTGATTTTGTTTATACTTTCCAAGACTATTCAAGACACATATAGTTTTCAGTAAAGTGCCATGACGCAGTAGGTCTTTTATAGTGAGAGAAGGAGGCGATACCCAAACTCTTGTTTGTAGTGATTTTTGTTCGTTTTCAAGCTTGATTTGCATATTCAATTTAAGTGTGACTCGTTTTAAGATTTATTTATTCATTTAAATTAGTATCTATTGTATGTTTGTTTACATTGATTCTTTTTTTAATTTCTGTTCGTTTTGGGTTTCATTTATACTTCAATAGCAATTTTTTTAAGCTTGATTTGCATAGTCAATTTAAGCATTACTCGCTTTAAGATTTATTTATTCATTTATATTATTAGTTGTTGTATGTTTTATTAGCTATGATTTTTTATTCAATTTCTGCTCGTTTTGCGTTTCATTTATTCTTTAATAATAATTTCTGTCGTTTTGAGTTTGAATTTTAACAGGTATTTGTATCTGCTGACCTTAAGTTTAAAATGGCCTTCACTTTTCTTTGAAAAACTTCTTGTTCAGAAAGTTTTTTTTATATTAGTTTCTGTTCGTTTTTTATTTCAGAGCTTCGTTTTTAAAAATATCTTATTTCAAAATGAAGCTTTTTTTAAAAATCAAATGTTGATCAAAGTATCAAAACTAGTATCAAAGTAGAAATATCAAAGTAAAAAAAGGGTTTGCTTCCACCTCGTAGTTTTTATTATCTGATGTCTGAACTATTTTTAACGAAATGGCCATCTCTAAATTTTATCGGTTGAGTTTGGGGAAAAAAGTGCATGGAGGGTGGGGCTAATTGCCCTTCGATCTCTTTTGATCTTTTAAAAATGAACTAGAACTTTTCATTTTCAATCAAAGGAGCCCTCTCTGAAGTTTACGAGCATCCCTTCAATAAGAACCATACTTGCACCCAGGGCATAACTTACAACGCATTAACTCAGGCTCTAGGGGGGGGTTGTGTAGATCCCGGAGTATTAGTATCTGATGTTTGAAACTGTTTTTAACAAAATGGCCGCTTAAAAATTCTATCGGATGAGTTTGGGGAAGAAAAAGGCGTGGACGGGGGAGGGTCTAAATTCCCTCCGATCTCATTTTACTCTGAGAAAGGGAACTAGAATTTTTAATTTCATATCAAATGAGCCCTCTCTGAAGTTTATACGAGCATCCCTTTCATAAGAACCATATACGGCCCCGGGACATAACTTAAAACGCCTGCCTCCCGGGCCCTGGGTGGTTGTGGTAACACCTGAGTTTTTGTTTTCTGACTTTTGAACAATTTTAATAAAATGACTATCTCAAAATTTTTATCGGATGCATTTATCGGATGGAGAAGGGGCGTGGGGGGGGGGGCTAGTTAATCTTCATTCTCTACATTCTTAAAAAGTTAACTAGAACTTTCAATTTCCAATCAAATCCACCCTCTATGAAGTTTATACGAGCATCCCTTTCATAAGAACTATACATGCCTTTAGGGCATAACTTAGAACGCCTTTCCTTGGGCCCTGGGAGGCTGTGTTAACACCGGAGTTTTCTTATCTGACCTTTGAACTATTTTTAACAAAATGTATATCTCAAAATTTTCATCAGATGGGTTTGGAAAAAGAAGGCGTGGGAGGAGGGCTAGTTGCCCTTGAATCTCTTTTGACTTTTAAAAAGTGAACTAGAACTTTCAATTTGCAATCAAATGAATCTTCTCTGAAGTTTATACGAGCATTCCTTCCATAAGATGCATATATGCCCCAGGGTATAACTTACAACTCCTACCCCCGGGCCCACGGGGGTTTTGTCGACACCGGAGTTTTTGTTATGTAATCAATGAACTATTTTTAACAAAATGGCTATCTCAAAATTTTTATTGGATGCATTTGGGAGAAAAATGGCGTGGGGGGGCTAGTTGCCCTCCAATCGCTTTTGACTTTTAAAAAGGGCGCTAGAACTCTCAATTTCCAATCGAATGAGACCCCTTTGAAGTTTATACGACGACCCCTTCCATATTAAGTGCTTCTGGGAAAAAAACAAAAATATTGAAGCCGTATAGCCTTTACAATAGGCAACGCTGTAGCGTTGCCTCTGAATCCAATTAAGAAAAAGTCATAGGCTTTTTCCTGTTTATAATTTCACAGTATCTACTAAACGATGATGAAAAATACAATAATGTTTTTAGGGTTTTATGGTATTATGGTAAAGAACAAACCCTAGTCCAAAGTGACTGAAATATTAAATTAAAACACCACTTTCAGCATAATCATGGTTGTAGCAGTTGATACAACCTCGTAAAAAACGAACCACAGCCCATAGCAAACAAAATCTAAAAAATGCGTTTTGAATTTATAGTAAAGAACGTCCTCTAGCCCATGCTAACTGAAATAATCTATTGACAAGATAACTTGAAACAAATTTCTTTTGAAACTTTCCTCTCTAATCCGGGTTGCAGCGATAGCTAGCAACTTAGTAAGAGACGATCAAGTCCCTTATTAAAAACTACAATAGCCCATAACTCCTCAAAATAGAGTCAGATCAAAACATGAAGTACACTACTAGAACCGCTTAGTTCAAAATCCCTAGAGAGGAAACTTACCGTCTCTTGGCTTGAGCAACAAGGAAAATTTATTGGCTTGAAAATCAAGAAAAGTTGCTGAAACCACGACATTTTGCATATGCCGCATCTTTTTTTCTTTCTCCTTAGATAGCTTGGCATTGGAGCATCGTAGAGAGCTGTTTAATAGCTCATTTTAAATGAGCTCCAATAATCAAATATCTTTGAAAAGATACAGCATGAAAAGACATTAAATTGCGTAAAGAGCAAAAAACGATTGTTCGGGATGCAGCGGAGGCTAGCAACCTACTAAGAGTTATAATAAAGAACGAACTCTTGCCTATACTTACATGTTTAGGCAACTTAAATATACTTAATAATTAAGCTGCTTAAAGAATCAATAAAGTTCATTATGAATGGTGGTAGTCAGGAGAATCTCATGTAGTAGTTAATAACTACTACATCAACATTAGTAAGAAACGACCTGGCTACAACCTACGATTATGACGTCATTGATCAATCTTGTACATGAAAAATGCAGTTTTTCGTAATAAAATTGATTTTACTTTGAAAATGAATTTTTTTATTACAAAAGACATCAATTTCCTTTCGAATGAGCCATTAAACAGCTCTCTACGATGTTCCAGTGCCAAGCCATCCGAGGAGAAAGAAAAGATGCCGTATACACAGAACACTTTGGTTGCAGCCAGTTTTCTTGATTTTGAAGCCAATATATATCCCTTGTTGTTCAAGCCAAGGTACGGTAAGTTTTCTACTCAAGAGTTTTGGACAAGGCGGTTCTAATAATGTACTTCTTGTTTTGATCAGACTCTATTTTAGGAGTTAAGGGTTATTATACTTATTAGTGTTGGACCTGATTGTCTTTTACTAGGTTGCTAGATACCACTGCGACCTGGATACCAGCGTCCACCTCTATCTTTAAAATTTTCAAAAGACAAGTGTGTTGCATCATCATAATACTATGATTTATTCATATATTTCATGCTTATTATGATCTGTTCTAATATTTGAGTTACTATTGACTAGAGTTTGTTCTCTAAATGTGTCTTATTGAGTATGCAGAACTGAAAGCTGATACACTATCATATAATGATAATATAGTCTTATCTATACTCTAATTTAGGACGAATCATTTGAAAAGTGTCAAATATTGTCATTAGAATCTGTTTATCAAAATCTCGCAAAAAAAATGACTATCTCAAAATTTTGATTGGACGTGTTTGGGGATATTGTGGGCATGGAAGGGGTGTTAGTTGCCTTCCATTCACTTTCGACTATTAAAAAGGGCACTAGCAATTTCAATTTCCAATCGAATGATCCCTTTTGAAGTTTCTACGACAACGCTTTCTATTAGAACCTTATATTCCCTAGGGTCTAACTTACAACCCTTACCAAGGGTTGTGGGGGGCGGGGGGTTGTCATTCTCAAAAACCTAATTTCCAGAATATTCAACTACGTTGAATAAACTGGCTATCTCAAAATGTTGATTGGATGTGTTTGGGGAAAAGGTGGGCATGAGAGGGGGGCTAGTTGCCCTCCAATTACTTTTAACTATTAAAAATGACACTAGTCCTTTGAACTTCCAATCGAAAGAGCCCTTTTTCAAGTATCTACAACAAAGCTTTCAATAAAAACCTTATATGCCCCAAGGGGAAAACTTACGACCTTAGCCTTAAGGACTCTGGGGGGGGGTGTCATTCTCAAAGACCTAATTTCCAGAACTTTAAACTACGTTGAAAAAAATGGCTATCTGAAAATTTCGATTGGATGTGTTTGGGGAAATAATGGCTGTGAGAGGTTAGTTACCCTCCAATACCTTTCAACTATTAAAAACGGCACTAGCCCTCTCAATTTCGAATTGAATTGCCGCTTTTTCTAGTTTCTACGACAAACCTTGCAATCAAAACCTTATATGCCCCCATGGCACAACTTACAACCCTTTCCGTTAGGGCTGCGGGGGTAGTGTCGTCCTCAAAGATATAATGTTAGGACCTTTCAACTATTTTGAACAAAATGGCTATCTCAAAATTTTGATTGGATATGATTGGGGAAAAGGTGGACGTGGAAGGGGTGTTAGTTCCCTTCCAATCGCTTTTAAAAGGGCACTAGCCATTTCATTTTCCAGTCGAATGAGCTCTTTTTGAAGTTTCTACAACATCGCTTTCTATAAAAACCTTATGTGCCCGCAGGGCAAAATGACAACCCTCACCCTGAGGGCTCTGGGTAGGCTGTCATCCTTAAAGACCTAATTTCCAAAACTTTCAACTACGTAGAACATAATGGCTATCTAAAAAATTTTGATTGGATGTGTTTGGGATGGGAAAAAGGTGGGCTTTAGAGGGTGGTTAGTTGCCCTCCAGTCACTTTTGACTATTAAAAAGAGCCTTAGCCCTTTGAATTTCCGATCGAAAGAGCCCTTTTTGAAGTTTCTACGACAAAGCTTTCATAAAAACCTTATTTGCCCCCTGGTCATAACATATAACCCTTGCCCTGAAGACCACGGGGTGAGTGTCCTGCTCAAACATATAATTTCCAGAATTCTCAACTGCTTTGAACAAAATGGCTATCTAAAAATTTTGGTTGGATGTGTTTGGGGAAATAGTGGGCGTGGAAGGGGTGTTAGATGCCTTACAATCACTTTCGACTATTAAAAAGGGCACTAGCCATTCCAATTTCCAATCAAATCAGCCCTTTTTGAAGTTTCTACAACAATGCTTTCTATAAAAACCTTTTATGCCCCCAGGGCATAACTCACAACCCTTGCCTTGAGGGTTGTGGGGGTTTGTCATCTTCAAAGACCTAATTTGCAGAACTTCAACTACGTTAAACAAAATGGCTATCTCAAAATTTTAATTGGACGTGTTTGAGGAAAAGGTTGACATGAGAGATGGGTTAGTTGCCCTTCAATCACTTTTGACTATTAAAAAGAGCACTATCCCTTTGAATTTCCAATCGAATGAGCCTTTTTTGAAGTTTCTACGACAAAGCTTTCTCTAAAAACCTTATATGCCCCCAGGACATGACTTGCATCCCTTATTCTGAGGTTTGTGGGGGATGTCCTCCTCAAAAACATATTTTCTATCTGAAAATCAACTACGTTGAACAAAATGGCTATCTCAAAATTTTGTTTGAACAAAAGTAGCCAGTAGAAAGAACAACTACGAAACTTACTGTGTTGGAAGTATAAACTATCCCGACGTGGTAGCTTACCACTAAAAATTTGTTGTTAAGGTCTAAAGGAATATAGAATTTGATAAAAGGGTTCGAGAACGTGCAAAAGATATTCTGAAGGCAGAAAATATTGATGAGAGCATTGAAGATGACCCAGAAAATACAATTCAGAGAGGAGTCATTGACAGAGTAGTAGATGCTATGGTTGAGTTGCTATACGCAAACAAAAAGAGTTTAAATGGTGACACCGAAGACAGGTTGGAAAAGACTCAGTTACCATGCGCAATGGTGCAACATCTTTGAAATTGATTGTATCTGGATAAGGTGGTACAGGAAAATATAGGGTTATCAGTGTCGGGAGAAGACTAATTTGCAACAAGTTCAAGAAAGAAGATTGTCTTGTTGTACTGGTATTATTATTATTTATTGAAAAGCTGTCTTATTACAAAAAGGAAATGACAGAGCACTATAAAAAAAAAGAAGCAAAAGATCACTGTGCAACTATTACAATGTAACTAGTGTAGAAGGAGTTGGTTCCAAGCATGTATTAACAACAAAAATGACGGAGCACAACAGAAGGGCACTAAACTTTCTAGGACGAAAGACAATAAAAAAAAACACAGAAATAATGAAGAACACTGACACTTGTAACAAAAACGAAGAAAATGAAGATCAGGAGCTATGACGATGTATATAAATGTGGCTAGTGTAAAAGGAGTTGTTTCCAAGCATAATTTGAAATCTTTTGGTTGTGTTTTTCTATGAGCTTAACAACAGCTATAGTAGGATCTGCTATGTGAAGTTTATTGATGAGCTTTGAATTGCGTGTCCAAATTGCATATCTCAGTAAATATTTTGCGAAACAAAAGAAGGTTGAACGGATTTTCAATTTATCAACGTTTGTAAGAACCTTCCAGAAGGGTGTAATATAGAGGATATAGGGGAGAGCAACAGTGTTGTATAAGGTCGACAGATAACGGCGATTGAAACAAAGCTTAGCAGAGACTTTGGAAGCGTATGAAGCTGATATGTGGCGTTGATGTGTTCTGTTAAAAGATGACGAGTGTGAGGTTTTGTATTTCCAATGGGAATGCCAAGAAAAGGATTTGGTCGGACGGGCGGATCTCTGAATTTTCAAGTACAATTTCATCAGGAAGTATGCCCTTCCAATTAAAAGGGAATTTGCAGTTTTTTTCAGCGTTGAATTGAAGACTAGATTTTAAATACTCGGTTTGCAGTTTTTGAAATATTTCAGGAATTTTGTCTAGAGTTCGGCTAAGGTTAAGAATGTCATCAGCATAAGTGACTTAGGAGATATTATGACCAGAAAGAACGCAGGACATTTGACACTGATCTTAAACCTCGAGGACATAGTTATTGAAATAACAAGGTGACGTAATGGCACTTTGCCTTGCTCGATTCCTAACTAGCACAGTTCTATCCTGTGGATTTGCTATTTCATCTCTTTCAGGGGGTATTTCAAGTCGGACTCGTAGCATGGTATACATATCCCTTTTAGATCTGATGATATCCGGGCTTAATCCTCTTTCAGCAGCCCTTAAGAGCATAAGGGGTTGGATCAGGGAGTCAAAAGCACGGCGAACATTGTGACTAGCCAAGGCGAGTGAACTATATCTGAGAGAAGCATCAAGCAGTGCATTAGCAACAATCGCAAGGGCGTCCGCACAACCAATACCATGTTGACAGCCAAATTGATGGGGAGGCGTGTAACATTTTTCTTCTAGCTCTTTTTTGAACAGTAGCTCATAAAGCTTGCAAGGGTGGTTGATACAGTTATCGGTCTGAAAGGTATACATTGACTGGAGGTTTTTCCTTTTTTCGTAATAGGAGAAACATCTCCCACACAGAATGTTGACGGAACCAAACCTTGAGCAAAAATCCTTTGCAGTAATAAAGTCTAAAAGCGCAGGACCACTCCATTTGATATGTAGAGCGTAATTTTCATCTATGCCTGGTGACTGCTTTGGTTAAGGCGCATAATAGCATCAGCAACAGACATTACAGATACTATGTAATCAGTGTAAGATTGCTCCTACTTATCAGGGCTAAAATTTGGTAGCGTGTTATATCTGAGGCGTTGGTAAGATCGGTACTCAGAATCTAGCGACAACTGATATTTATTATAAAATAGAATAAAAAGAAAAATGCTCTAGTTCTAATTATTTTGAATTCTTCCAATATCTGTTCTTGGTCGGCTGTTGTTTAATATTGTGTGGGTCTGCTGTTCAATCAACGAAATTTACCGAAAAAAAAGGATTAATTTAGTTCTAGGCTATCAATGCTTCTAATCGCTACGTGTAACTCTTGAATAATTAGACAAAACTTGGGTACCACCGTAATTAAAATTCTTCGCTTCAAATTATTGTTTCTCGGAAACTAGAAATAACCTTTTTATTATATCTCAAATTATTTGTTTAAACTAAACCAAGGTTTTATGTTTATTTCTTGATAAAGAGGTTAATGCTCTTAGGAACTTTGGTAAACTCAAACGTTTCTAGAGAAAAATTGAATGTATTTGGACGGAAGAGATTGAAATTCTTAATCTGGCAATTTAATTCCAACAAAAACTCTAAGCTAAGACTCTAAGTTAAAATTCCAAACTCTTAACTAAAAAAAAAATAAACTAGAACTCTAAATAAAACTCTAAGCTATGACTCTAAGTTAAAATACCTAATTCTTAACTAAAGCTAATCTAAACTAGAACTCTAATAAAAACTCTAAGCCATGACTCTAAGCTAAAAAACTCTACTCTTAACTAAAACTAAACTAAACAAAAACTCTAAGCTAAGATTCTAATTTAAAACTCAAAACTCTTAACTATATCTAAACTAAACTAGACCTCTAACAAAAACTATAATCTAAGACTCTAAGCTGTAAACCCGCACTAATAAATATAAATAGATTAAAATAAAAGTCTAACTAAAACTCTAAGCTAAGACATCGAGATTAAACTCAATACCCGATACTTAAACTAAACTAGAGAATCAACAAAAACTACAAGCTATTATTCTATACTAAAAACTATAAACTCTTCACTCGATCTAAACTAAACAGGAACTCTAACAAAATCTCTAAGCTAAGACTCTAAGCTAAAATACTAAACTCTTAAAAAAAACAAAACTAAACTAGAACTCTAACTAAAACTCTAAGCTAAGACTCCAATGTAAAAACACCAAACTCTTAACTAAAACTAAACTAAGCTAGAACTCTAGCTGAAACGCAAAGGTAAAAAATCAAACTCTTAACAAAAATTAAACTAAACTAGAACTCTATCAAAAAAATCTAAGCTAAGACTCTAAGCTAAAACTCGAAACTCTTAACTAAAACTTAACCAAACTTAAACTTTAAGTAAAACTCTAAGCTATGACTCTAAGCTAAAACTCTAAATTCTTAACTGTAACTAAACTAAACTTCAACTCTAACTAAAACTCTAAGCTAAGACTCAAAGGTAACACTCTAAACTCTTAACTAAAATTAAACCAAGCTAGAACTCTAACAAAAACTCTAAGCTAAGACTCTAAGCTAAAACTCGAAACTCTTAACTAAAACTTAACCAAACT